>NW_026970228.1:0-120000 GCF_028390025.1 Pseudophryne corroboree | reverse complement strand
AAGATCGCAGGAGCAGAGATCGTCCTCTGCTTCTGCCAAATCCACTGCATGACGCTAGGGCTTTCTTGCAGGAGCCCGCACCAGTGGGGGCACGTCTAAAACACTTCAGTCAGTTCTGGATTAATTTAGACCTGGACTCGTGGGTTTTACAAATAGTGTCACAAGGGTACAAACTGGGGTTTCAAGACGTTCCCCCTCACCGATTGTTCAAATCGGCCTTAGTCAGCAGGGAGAAGGTTTTTATTCAAGCCTCTTCGTGGTCCCGATGCCGGACGGCTCAGTCAGACCAATCTTAAATCTGAAATCCCTCAATTTCTACCTAAAGAAATTCAATTTCAAGATGGAATCTCTCAGGGTAGGGATCTCCAGTCCGGAGGAAGGAGATTTCATGGTTTTGGTAGACATAAGGATGCCTAATTACATGTTCCCGTTTAGCCACTGCATCAAGCTACCTGAGGTTTGCAATTCAGGATTGTCATTACCAATTTCAGACGTTGCCGTTTGGTCTGTCCACGGCTCCGAGGATTTTCACCAGGGTGATGGCGGAAATGATGGTTCTCCTTCGCAAGCAAGGAGTCACAATTATCCAGTACTTGGATGATCTCCTGATAAAGGCGAGATCCAGGGACCAGTTGGTGCAAAACATCTACTCTCCCTGACAGTTCTTCAACAACATGGTTGGCTCCTAAACTTGCCAAAATCGCAGTTGGTCCCAATGACGCGGTTGTTGTTTTTGGGAGTCATACTGGACACAGAAGAGGCTTTCTTCCAGTGGAAAGGCTATGGAGATCCAGAGTCTGGTCAAACAAATTCTAAAACCAGCAAGAGTGTTAATCCATCAACGCATTCTGTTGCTGGGGAAGATGGTTGCGGCCTACGAGGCCATTCAGTTTGGCAGGTTCCATGCCAGAGTGTTCCAGTGGGACCTGTTGGACAAGTGGTCCGGATCCCACCTACACATGCACCGGAGGATAATCCTGTCTTCCAAGACCAGAATCTCACTCCATTGGTGGCTGCACAGTTCTCACCTCCTAGAGGGGCGATGGTTCGGGATCCAGGACTGGATCCTAGGGACCACGGATGCAACCCTCCGAGGCTGGGGAGCAGTCACACAGGGGGAAAACATCCAAGGAAGATGGTCAAGTCAGGAAAGTTGTCTCCACATAAATATTCTGGAGTTAAGGGCCATTTAATAACTGCAGACACAGTACGCACTGGGACGGGTGCCCAGCATCCTCTACGGACTAAGAGAAAAGGATTTACCGGTAGGTATTAAAATCCTATTTTCTCTAACGTCCTAGAGGATGCTGGGGACTCCGTAAGGACCATGGGGATAGACAGGCTCCGCAGGAGACATGGGTACTTTAAGAAAGACTTTAGTTCTGGGTGTACACTGGCTCCTCCATCTATGCCCCTCCTCCAGACCTCAGTTTGATACTGTGCCCAGTGGAGACTGGGTGCTTTTCAGGAGCTCTCCTGAGCTTTCTGACAGAAAGTATTTTGTTAGGTTTTTAATTTTCAGGGAGCACTGCTGGCAACAGACTCCCTCATCGAGGGACTGAGGGGAGAGAAGCAGCCCTACTCTCCGAGTTGCAAGGTCCTGCTTCTTAGGCTACTGGACACCATTAGTTCCAGAGGGATTGGTACGCAGGATCTCACCATCGCCGTCCGTCCCAGAGCCGCGCCTCCGTCCCCCTTGCAGAGCCGGAAGATAGAAGCCGGGTGAGTATGAGAAGAAAAGAAGACTTCAGAGGTGGCAGAAGACTTCATGATCTTCACTGAAGTAACGCACAGCACTGCAGCTGTGCGCCATTGCTCCCATACACCTCACACACTCCAGTCACTGTAAGGGTGCAGGGCGCAGGGGGGGGGGGGGGGGGGCACCTGGGCAGCAATATAAACCTCTTTTTGGCAAAACTATAACACATATACAGCTGGGCACTGTATATATGTATGAGCCCCCACCAATTTTACAGTTTAAGCGGGACAGAAGCCCACCGCCGAGGGTGCGGGGCTTCTCTCTCAGCACTCACCAGCGCCATTTTTTCTTCACAGCACCGCTGAGAGGAAGCTCCCCGGACTCTCCCCTGCTTATACCATAGTAGACAAGAGAGTTGAAAAGAGGGGGGGAGCACATAATTCGGCGCAAATTACATACAGCAGTACTACTGGGCAAACATTAAGTTACTGTGTATTCCTGGGTTATATAGCGCTGGGGTGTGTGCTGGCATACTCTCTCTCTGTCTCTCCAAAGGGCCTTGTGGGGAAACTGTCTTCAGAAAAAGCATTCCCTGTGTTTGTGGTGTGTCGGTACACGTGTGTCGACATGTCTGAGGAAGAAGGCTATATTAGAGAGGAGCAGGAGCAAATGAATGTGGTGTCTCCACCGACAGCTGATTGGATGGATATGTGGAATGTTTTAAATGCTAGTGTAAACTCATTGCACAAAAGATTAGACAAGGCTGAAGCTTTGGGACAGTCAGGGTCTCAACCCATGCCTGATCCTATGTTGCAGGGAATGTCAGGGTCTCATAAGCGCCCACTATCCCAGATTGTTGACACAGACACCGACATGGATTCTGACTCCAGTGTCGATTACGATGATGCAAAGTTACAGCCAAAATTGGCAAAATCCATTCGATATATGATTATGGCAATAAAAGATGTTTTGCACATCAGAGAGGAACCCCCTGTCCCTGACAAGAGGGTACATATGTACAAGGGAAAAAAGCCTGAGGTAACCTTTGAGGGGGTCACACGAGCTGAACGAGTTATGTGAAAAAGCTTGGGAATCTCCAGATAAAAGACTGCAGATTTCCAAAAGGATTCTTATGGCGTATCCTTTCCCATCAATGGATAGGTTACGATGGGAATCCTCCCCTAGGGTGGACAAAGCATTAACACGCTTATCCAAGAAGGTAGCCCTCCCGTCCCAGTATACGGCTACCCTCAAAGAGTCTGCTGACCGCAAACAGGAGATTACCCTGAAGTCCATTTATACACATTCAGGTACCTTACTCAGACCGGCAATTGCGTCGGCCTGGGTGTGTAGTGCTGTAGCTGCATGGACGGTTACCTTATCTGAGGGGATGGATACCATAGATAAGGATACTATTTTATTGACCCTGGGGCATATAAGAGATGCTGTCCTATATATGTGTGTATGCAAACTACAGGTGGTGCTGCAGGGCTCACACCCTTTTACTTGTCTTGTAGAGCAACTCTGGAGCTGTTACTGGGTCCAGCTGCTGCAAGAAATCAGCTTGAATGCTTCAGGGGCTGGGGCATGGCCAACATGAGCCCACACTGATGGGGGTGTATAAAGCGATTTAGGCGTCATCCAAGCGCAACCCCACAAAGGCCGCCATGCCCTGCGTGACCCTTTTCTCTTTTCATATGCAGACGAGGGTTGCAGCCAACTATGCCCACTGCTTGGATGACATCACCATATGCAAATCCATCTGCTGCAGGCCTTCCCCCAGGAATACTTGCACTAGTTGTTGCATTTGGTTTGTTGTTTGGGGGTGCTTCAGTATTAGGCAGCCTTCTGCCCTCCCACATTCGTCTGAAAATGTGTTCTCCCTGCAGTTGTTGTCCCCAGATGAGAGTTCCCTTGTGCTGCCTCAGTTGAATCTCCTTAACTTGACAGGGGTGTGCCCGAGCAGCCGCCCTCCACAGCCCTATCCCAACACATACTTATCTTGCATATGAGATCTCTTGATCATGAAGATAGTTCTCACAGGGTGAGGTTCATCCATTACATTTTAAAGTAGAAAGGTACAAATTACATATTCAAATTACATATATGTGCTGGATTCAAATGTTTTCCCCCCTTCCTTTCTCAATTGTGCCCATCAGCAGCTATTCTAATGTTACTGCCAATGGGTGTGACACATTAATTTCTTCTGTGGTGTACACTGGACTCCACAAGGATTCACATTGGGGTGTAGAGTAGGATCTTGATCTGAGGCACCAACAGGCTCAAAGCTTTTGACTGTTCCCAAGATGCTCCTCTATAACCTCGCTTCCATGAACAGGGAGCTCAGTTTGTAGTTGGTGCCTTCAGTAGCAGGCCACTTAACAGGGGTCTGCCTCAGGCAGCCTATTCTTAGCTATTAATTTTGGCAAGAAAAGAAGAACTTTTTTTATAAGAATCTACAAGGGCTGCAGCAGGCTAGGTCTAATAGACTTCTTTACTGCAGCTCCATCACTCCCAGTGGCGCAGTATACTCCCGTGCCCCGGTTGCTGGGTCACTGCAGCGGAGGCTCCGGTTTCTTCCTAAGGTCAGTCACACACACACAACCCTCCGGGATCACGAGGCCGCTGATGGGGGCGGGCCGTGTGCGCACTGGCGTGGACACTGATTACTGGGCAGCCGCTCCACTAGCCACCAGGGACAGTTAAGGAGCACAGCTCTGGGGTTTTTTTCTCCTATATTAACCCCATTTTGTACTACCTGCAGTGCATTGTGATAGGTAATGGGGCCTGATTCAGGTTGGATCGCAATCCAACTGCAAAAACTGCTAAGAGCATACGCATCCGCCTGCATTTTCTGCGTCACCCCGGTGAATCGGTGAAGGGGGGGGGGGGGGGGGGTCAACAACACTCCATTTCCAAGTCGGAGATGGAGCGGTGCGGGGGCACGGTTTCAAAACGGGGTCGGCAACGGAGAAACAGGAGGTGTGGTCAGAGCAGCTGCATGACATCACATGGGCCGGACTCTGCCAGTGGAGCCCCAGCGTCATGAGGTAGATTTTGTAGAGGCCGGGGAGGACTTCTGTTCCTGGGAACTAGCTGTGTTGTGCAGCTTTATTCCTCTGCCCCTACCTCTGGCAAGAAAGGACGCACCTCGCACTTTCTTGTTTCTTTGTGACCGAAAGGACTGCATTTGATAATGCGGAGCTTTCTTATGCTGTGAGGGAACATAAGGTAAAAATTTGATTTTCCAACTGTAGCTGTGCGTGTTAATGCTTTGTCCATCCTAGGGGAGGATTTCCATCGTAACCTATCCGTTGATGGAAAAGGATACGCCATAAGAATCCTTTTGGAAATCTGCAGTCTTTTATCTGGAGATTCCCAAGCTTTTTCACATAACTCGTTCAGCTCGTGTGACCCCCTCAAAGGTTACCTCAGGCTTCTTTCCCTTGTACATATGTACCCTCTTGTCAGGGACAGGGGGTTCCTCTGTGATGTGCAAAACATCTTTTATTGCCATAATCATATATCGAATGGATTTTGCCAATTTTGGCTGTAACTTTGCATCATCGTAATCGACACTGGAGTCAGAATCCATGTCGGTATCTGTGTCAACAATCTGGGATAGTGGGCGCTTATGAGACCCTGACAGTCCCTGCAACATAGGATCAGACATGGGTTGAGACCCTGACTGTCCCAAAGCTTCAGCCTTGTCTAATCTTTTGTACAATGAGTTTACACTAGCATTTAAAGCATTCCACATATCCATCCAATCAGGTGTCAGTGAGGACACCATATTCATTTGCTCCCGCTCCTCTCTAATATAGCCTTCTTCCTCAGACATGTCGACACACGTGTACCGACACACCACACACACAGGGAATGCGTTTTCTGAAGACAGTTTCCCCACAAGGCCCTTTGGAGAGACAGAGAGAGAGTATGCCAGCACACACCCCAGCGCTATATAACCCAGGAATAACACAGTAACTTAATGTTTGTCCAGTAGCGCTGCTGTATGTAATTTGCGCCGAATTTTGTGCCCCCCCCCCCTCTTTTCAACCATCTTCTCTACCGTGGTATAAGCAGGGGAGAGTCCGGGGAGCTTCCTCTCAGCGGTGCTGTGGAGAAAAAATGGCGCTGGTGAGTGCTGAGGGAGAAGCCCCGCCCCCTCGGCGGCGGGCTTCTGTCCCGCTTAAACTGTAAAATTGGCGGGGGCTCATACATATATACAGTGCCCAGCTGTATATATGTTATATTTTTGCCAAAAAGAGGTTTATATTGCTGCCCAGGGTGCCCCCCCTGCGCCCTGCACCCTTACAGTGACCGGAGTATGCGAGGTGTATGGGAGCAATGGCGCACAGCTGCAGTGCTGTGCGTTACCTCAGTGAAGATCATGAACTCTGCGGAGCCCGTCTATCCCCATGGTCCTTACGGAGTCCCCAGCATCCTCTAGGACGTTAGAGAAACTAGGATTTTAATACCTACCGGTAAATCCTTTTCTCTTAGTCTGTAGAGGATGCTGGGCACCCGTCCCAGTGTGTACTGTGTCTGCAGTTATTAAATGGCCCTTAACTCCAGAACATTTATGTGGAGACAACTTTCCTGACTTGACCATCTTCCTTGGACGTTTTCCCCCTGTGTGACTGCTTCCCAGCCTCGGAGGGTTGCATCTGTGGTCCCTAGGATCCAGTGCTGGATCCCGAACCATCGCCCCTCTAGGAGGTGAGAACTGTGCAGCCACCAATGGAGTGAGATTCTGGTCTTGGAAGACAGGATTATCCTCCGGTGCATGTGTAGGTGGGATCCGGACCACTTGTCCAACAGGTCCCACTGGAACACTCTGGCATGGAACCTGCCAAACTGAATGGCCTCGTAGGCCACAACCATCTTCCCCAGCAACCGAATGCATTGATGGATTAACACTCTTGCTGGTTTCAGAATTTGTTTGACCAGACTCTGGATCTACATAGCCTTTCCCCTGGAAGAAAACCTCTTCTGTGTCCAGTATGACTCCCAAAAACAACTACCGCGTCATTGGGACCAACTGCGATTTTGGCAAGTGTAGGAGCCAACCATGTTGTTGAAGAACTGTCAGGGAGAGTGCAATGTTTTGCACCAACTGGTCCCTGGATCTCGCCTTTATCAGGAGATCATCCAAGTACGGGATAATTGTGACTCCTTGCTTGCGAAGGAGAACCATCATTTCCGCCATCACCCTGGTGAAAATCCTCGGAGCCGTGGACAGACCAAACGGCAATGTCTGAAATTGGTAATGACAATCCTGAATTGCAAACCTTAGGTAGCTTGATGCAGTGGCTAAATGAGAACATGTAAGTAGGCATCCTTTATGTCTACCAAAACCATGAAATCTCTTTCCTCCGGACTGGAGATCACTACCCTGAGAGATTCCATCTTGAAATTGAATTTCTTTAGGAAGAAATTGAGGGATTTAAGATTTTAGATTGGTCTGACTGAGCCGTCCGGCTTCGGGACCACGAAGAGGCTTGAATAAAAACCTTCTCCCTGCTGATTAAGGCCAATTTGAACAATCGGTGAGGGGGAACGTCTTGAAACCCCAGTTTGTACCCTTGGGACACTATTTGTAAAACCCACGAGTCCAGGTCCGAATGAATCCAGAACTGACTGAAGAGTTTTAGACGTGCCCCCACTGGTGTGGGCTCCTGCAAGAAAGCCCCAGCGTCATGCAGTGGATTTGGCAGAAGCAGAGGACAATCTCTGCTCCTGCGATCTTGAAGAGGCTACAGACCTCTTCCTTCTCCTTCCTCTACCTGCAAAGAAAGGGGAATCTTAACTTCTTGCATATCTATTGGGCCAAAATGACTGCGGTAGATAATGATGCGTCTTCATCCGTTGAGAGGGAACATAGGGCAAGAAGGTTGACTTACCTGCGGGAGCTGCCGAGATCAAATTAACTAGGCCGTCGCCAAACAAGGCTTCACCTTCATAGGGAAGAGACTCCCTTTCTTCTTGGAGTCAGCATCAGCATTCCCTTGGTGAATCCACAATGCCCTCCTATCCGAGACTGCCATGAAATTGGCCCGTGAACTCAAGAGTCCTATATCCCTTGCAGTCGTAAGTATGCTGCAGTGTCAACAGGCCAACTAAACCCTCCCCCCTCCTTTTACCCCATCACTTTGTCCAGTCCCTGTGGTCCATACTGTATTGCCATTATTATGCATGTTGCTGTGCTGGCCCTTTTCTGAATGTCCCTGCCACCGCCACCGAAGAGCTGGATAGCCCAGTATGAAAACCACCTGCCGGCCTCACTGACGGTCCGAGTCAAAGGCTCCATTTTTTTTTTAAAGATCCCTCTGCCAAGTTAAGGGGGGCTTAAGGGGGCCCCAGAGATATCAGTGTACTGGGGCCCAAGATTTCTGTTGCTGGCCCTGACCCTCAGGGGCGTATCTACCCCTTGGCCAGGATGTCACTTGCCAGGAGCACCATCCAGGTTTCAGTTGGGGGATTAGAGTTCATACAGTAATTAAATGTTTTCATATTGATAACTACATCTCCCAGCATATACAGTGTGCTGGGGATGCTAACAAGCTTTATTTAAAAGTTTAAAAAACATTGCTTTTATAATTGCAATGGTTAAAAAGGGAGAGCTATAAATCAATTTATCAGTGAATGATCGCAGTTTGTGCCGTTACATTTTACTGAACCACCTATCCCTCCACACTCACTACCTGTCCTCAGGATACATTTACCATCCTGGCAGACGGTATACCGGCGGTCATTTGACCGATGTTGGAATCCTGACACCACTTGGGAGACTGGTGCCGGCACACAGACAGCCAACATCCCGAAGGTGAGTATTGGAGGGAGGGTTAGGAGTCGGACCAGGGGAGGTGGTGTAAGGGAAGGCACTAGGAGGGGGGGGGGGGGGGGGTAGCCCTAGCTGCCACCCCCTGAGGGTTAGCCCTATCCACCACCCCCCCAGAGGGTTAGTATTAGGATTGGGGATCATGTGACCTCTGGAATCCCGAGCGCCGGATGCCATACCCAACCCCCTTTACTTTTTCAGGCATTTCTATCTCTCCTCTCTCTATGGTGTTCCAATTGCCCACTTTCCCTTGTGCTTTACTCTCTCTCTCTCTCTCTCTCTCTCCTTTGTTTAGAGCATCAGTTTCTGTAGTCCACTTATACCCTTATTTTTTCCAGTGTTTCACTAACTCTCTGATGTAATGAGGATGTATGGTCTAGAGGGATCAGTAATGCATTGTACTGTATAGAGGCGTCAGGGATGTAGCGTAGGGAATAGAGGCGTCAAGGATGTAGCGTAGGGAATAGAGGCGTCAGGGATGTGGCGTAGGGAATAGAGGCGTCAGGGATGTGGCGTAGGGAATAGAGGCGTCAGGGATGTGGCGAGGGAATAGAGGCGTCATGGATGTGGCGTAGGGAATAGAGGCATCATGGATGTGGCGTAGGAAATAGAGGCGTCAGGGATGTGGCGTAGGAAATAGAGGCGTCAGGGATGTGGCGTAGGGAATAGAGGCGTCAGGGATGTGGCGTAGGGAATAGAGGCGTCAGGGATGTGGCGTAGGGAATAGAGGCGTCAGGGATGTGGCGTAGGGAATAGAGGCGTCAGGGATGTGGCGTAGGGAATAGAGGCATCAGGGATGTGGCGTAGGGAATAGAGGCGTCAGGGATGTGGCGTAGGGAATAGAGGTGTCAGGGATGTAGCGTAGGGAATATAGGCATCAGGGATGTACTAGCAGGTATATAGAGGTCAGTGTACTGTAAAGAGGTGTCAGTAATGCAGTGATGGTTATAGAAAGGTCAGTGATGTAGTGTAGGGTATAGAGGGGTCAGTTATGTAGTGTGGGGTAAAGAGGGGTCAGTAAAGATACTAAGCTGAAGTACTTAGAACACTTCTTGAATTAAGACACAACCTGCAAGAAAAAGTATGCAATATGGGTGAAAAGGCAAATGTCAGAGGTCTGATACAAGTGACCAGCTCCATACCTTGCACCACATAGTGTTATGTTAAACTGGGATATGTTCTTTTTTGGTGTGTGTGTGTGTGTGTGTGTGTGTGTGTGGGTGTGTGTGTGTGTGTGTGGGTGTGTGTGTGGGTGTGTGGGTGTGTGTGTGTGTGTGTGGGTGTGTGTGGGTGTGTGTGGGTGTGTGGGTGCCAAAGGCTGCCTGCCTTATTGCTCCTCCCCCATCCGGCTCCCAAGCACCTCTGCTGCCCAGTGATCCAGGAGCCTGCTGCTAGGAAGAAGTGGCCGAGCTTCAGCAAGCGAGTCTGGAAACTGGCGGAGGAAGTCATGATAACCAGATAATGGGGAGTGGAGAGCCAGTTCCAAGGTAATACTTTATACAGCTGGTTGAGATCCTGGTCGGTGGATATGGATTCCAAGAAAACCCTGGAGGTGCTTCCTTTCAAGGGAGACACTCTCTTTGGAGAAGACCTCAATAAGATTGTAGCTGATCTGGCTACTGCTAAAACAACTTGCCTACCTAGTATGACTCCTACCACGCAGAAGGCTAAAAGTACTTTTCCTTGGCCCTTTCATCCTCCAGGTAAAGCGTACCCATGGTCAGGCATACCCAAAGCAAGCTCATGCTTCCAGACCTGCCAAGCCCAGACTGAAGCAAGCCTGGGCTGCCCGTCAGCCTGCTTCCAAAACGGACAAGCCTGCCGCATGACGGGGCGGGCCTCCCTCTGGGGGATCCCAGGGTGGGGGGCCCGACTTCTAGGTTTGGCATAGAAAGGTATAATTCTAAGATAGAGAATTCTATTTGGAGCTCACCTTGTACTTTGTGAAGAAAAAATCAGCATTGTGGCTGAGCAGATACATGTAGTGTGTGGCTGCAAACTGCATGGATCTGCTGCGTTGCAATGCTGGTACTTTTTTTTTTCAAAGTACCAATAGCTTCATATAATGTTCACAATTTTTATGCAGGATCAAATAGCTCAATGGGTAGGGTGTTTGATTAGAATTCAACAGGTTATAGGTTTGAATCCTGGGTATTGTAGTTTGAGATGTGTTATTTAATAAAGCATGTTATTCTGACTGCCGGCATCCTATCACCTGGGATATCATACTAAATAAATGGAGTTGATCAAATTTTTTTTTTTTTTTAATTAAACTAGGGACAATTTCCAGATACTTTTATTTATAACTGAGATTGCCCCCTGGAACTTCACATCAGTTGACAACTATGCATGAGTGGGCAGAGCTTGCCCTGGATCTGCCCACCCATTTGTGTGCCATCATAAAAGAAAGCATAACTGACAGTTATCCTGGGCGTACACTACTCAATTATCTGTCAGGCTATCTATCCAGTCTGGATGGATGGAATAAAAATCTGGTAATGTATAGGAGCAAATGTCGATTAACCATTTGCTCCCAAACACTAGAAAAGTGGTCAAAAATGGTCATTACACAAATTGGTTAAACCCAAAATTTAACCAATTTGTTTAGGGGACCATTTTTGTCCATTTTCTAGTGTTTGAGAGTAAATCGTTGATGGTCATTTGCTCACATAGATAACCGGATTTCTATTCCAATCAGCCAGTGTTGGAGAGATGGTCTGCCAGATTACATAATGCATACCAGAGCCATAACTAGACTTTTTAGTGCCCTGTGACAGAGAATTATATGCCCCCCCCCCCCCCACTATTTTTGCAATATGGACAAAAGGCGCATGCCTCGTGGGGAAGGGGCATAACAAGATTGGTCTCAGAGAAAGCACATGAGATATGAAGATATATCTAGTATACTTGACACTCAATGGTTTGTGGTATTGCCGGGGGGCCCTCCTTAAATGCATATACAGTCACACATGGCTTGCTTGTGCAAATGGCATATCAGCAGTCAGCACTAACTGGTAACATGCCATTTGTACAAGTAAGCCATGTGTGACTAATATATAAACACACTTTATTAAATAACACCTCAAACTACCATACCCAGGATTCGAACCTATAACCTGTTGAATTCTAATCAAACACCCTACCCATTGAGCTACTTGATCCTGCATAAAAATTGTGAACATTATATGAAGCTATTGGTACTTTGCAAAAAAATATTATTAGCATTGCAACTCAGCAGATCAATGCAGTGTGCAGCCACACACTCCATATATCTGCTCAGCCACAATGCTGATTATTTCTTCACAAAGTACAAGGTGAGCTCCAAATAGAATTCTCTAGCTTAGATTATACCTTTCTATGCAAGGGTAAATAGCTCAATTGTTTGACTGCAATGCCACAGGAAATGGTTTGGATCCAAGACAGTGTGACTGAATAATAAAGAAACCTTAAGATGAGTTCATGAATGTTGTATAAGTATTAGTGAGAGAAGGGGTCAGGAGCATGCTAGGCTGCAAAAAATAAGGTAGGCTGCAAGTGAAAGTAATGATCTCCTATATATTTTCCCAGATCTGTCACTCTGTGTGGCTAACTCTGGGGGAAGTCACAGCAATGGGCGGAGACGGCATCTGCAGGACGATACACCAGTGCCAGCAGCAGACCGTAACAAAGTGACAGATTAGGGAGAATATATAGGAGGTAGGGAGGTGGCCATGGTACATGGCTGACCAAGGGACACTAGCTCATGTACCCCTTTACCACTGAGGCTAGCCACCAAGGATGGACCTGTCACCAGTGCACATGCAATAACCTCTTCTGCTGCCCTCTTTGCAACTCAGATTGCCCAGTGCTCCCCTTCGCTAACAGTCCGCAAAGTTTCCCCATCTCACGATCTGCCTCCTCACCGCCACTTTCATCTCTACAGCACACGCGCATATCATACAAGATCCCATCATGCGTACGTAGGTCTGAAATGCCAGAGGGAGGTTGGGGGGAGATTGGCATGCGCCAGCAACACCACACAGCTCACTGTGACCACAGTGGAGAGGCGCTGCAACAGGACAATACACCAACCTCGGAGCAAGGAACTGCGTCGGTCAGGAGGAGAACTATTTCAATAGCATAAAAAGGTTAGTGCGTCCCACCCTATGGACACCAGACTCATCAAGTCACTGTTGCCAGAGTCTCATACAATGACTCTGAACCTCTAAGCACACTATTTGACTGTCCACACCCTGCTGTGCCTATTACCCATCTCCTCCACCACCCTCAACACTGACCAACACATCATTCACCCACAAAGATACAATAAAGGTAGTTTGGATAAATTAGCTAAATGAAATGGATTTAACCAATTTATCTAAATGACCATTTTTGGATGTTTTCCAGTGTTTGTGAGCAAATGGTCAATTGTCATTTGCTGCCACATATTAGCATAATTTTGTTTCAACTAGAAAAAAAAAAATTGGACAGATAATCTAAGTGTGGATCCAGTTTAAAGGTCTGTATTCACGGCCCGATTTTGGGGAGAGATGTGTGCTGAGCGAACTGCTCAGCACACATCTCTCCCCCCGCTCAGCACAGCGTGATGTGTACTGAGCGTACGAGGGGTGGGGGGGCGCTCATTTCACCCCCTGTGTAGGGCATTCTGTGTGTATCCAGCTTAACAGGTGTGAGCAGTGCCAGATTAAGGTCCACATGGGCCTGGAGCTGAAATTTACAAAGGGCCTAATTGTGCACCGCCACATGGGGTGTGGCTAGTGGTGTGGGGGGCATGATCAGTGGTGTGGGGGTGTGGCCTTCCTTCAGTCACCTTAATTGCCATCTCCACTTCACTTATATCAACAGTGTAATGTGAAAGTTAACAAACAAAAGGAAACCCCCTGTAAATAGCAGTGCCGCTTATACACATAATGATGCCCACGGTAGGAATGCCCCTTATACACATAATTCCCCGTGGCAGCAGTGCCTCTTATACACATAATAAATGTCCGTGGTAGCAGTGCCACTTACATACATGTTAACGTCCACAGTATCAATGCCGCTTATACACATAATAAATGCCCATGGTAGCAGTGCCGCTTATTCCACATACAACTGACGGAAATGCAGTTCTGCCCCGTTCTGATACACTTTAACCCCTAACAAAAAAAGGTATCAGGAATACCTAGGGAGCACAATAACAAATTTATAAAAAATTTATTTTACATACACATTATGCACACATAATAACAATATATCATTAAAAATATATTAACTGAACAATTGAACAAGACTCCTTTTATCTTCAAATAATTAAGGTTACCCAATAAGGGTTTATGGACAGAAATCCTTAATCGATGGTATCCAATCCTAAAAAGTGTCATATAGAATTTTAGTTTCAATAGTTGTATTCCATTAAAGTTAGTTGTGCTTATTTATTCCAGCAATGTCAGTCTCTGGAGAGAGGGCGTCTGACTGTACGGTTCAAAAAGAGCGCGGTGCTATGCTCCACCTCCTAGATGTTACTCTTATCCCCACAGCATCGTGGGTAAAGTACTTTAACAGCTGCTGGCCTTCTCCATTCCTAATGTTTGTTAATAGCATCTTGGATATACAGTAACTTTGTACAATAACTACAAACATCAAAGGTGGAGCATAGCGCTGGTACGTTACATACAGAGCCCCGGCGACCTCCTTTTGTCAGCGTAAAAGTTATTCCGTTACATCATTGCTGTGGGGATAAGTGTAACATCTAGGAGGTGGAGCATAGCGCCGTGCTCTTTTTTCGGTAAATGTATGATCTGGCAATATGGGGGAGAAGCGGTATCAGCGCACATGATGTGCGTTATACCTCTTCTCCCCCATGTATGATGGCTGCGGTGCGGCTATCTAAAACATAGCAGGCGGATATGCGCGGGCAATATATGAACGGTCAGCATCGCTGACCATTCCGACACCTGCAGCTGTCGATTTGGACAGCTGCAGGTGTCATACACCTGCACCATACACTACAGCAGGTACAGAGCTGTCGCTGCCTGTGGCGGGTGCCGGCACCGGACTGCGCTGAAGTTCTCACCTGAGTAACGAGTTCCTGCGCATGCACAGAGGAGCCGGCCGGGTAGGAGACGCAGCGCGTCAGCACTGAGCTGACGCGCTGTGTGCTCAGGGGTACATCACCGGAGGGGGGAGCGCTTCGGCAGACAAGATGTTAATACATCTTGTTGATGTCCCTTCCTGCTTCGCCTCAGTAATGAGGCGACGCAGGAAGTGTTATAGCGGCATGATGCGTGCGGCTATAATACATTTACCTATTTGTGCCGTACAGTCAGGCTCCCCCCCTCCAGAGACTGACATTGCTGGAATAAACAAGCACTAACTTTATCAGAATACAACTGTTGAAACTAAACTTCTATTTGGCACTTTTTAGGATTTAATACCATCGATTATTGGGTAACCTTAATGATTAGAAATAAGACAAGTCTTGTTCATTTAATATATTTTTAATGACTTACAGTATTGTTATTATGTATGCATAATGTGTATGTACAGTAATATTCATTTTTAATAAATATGTTATGGCACGCCCTAAGTATTCCTATTACCTTTTTTTGTTGTTACTTAACCCTGGCATCACAGTACTGCAGCATTACATGAGAATTCTACATACAATAATATAGCGATTGGCCAAACAGTTTTGATGCCTTGATAAGCGCCAGGTATTCATTTGTTGTTTCACTTTTATCCCTGCCTACCACCACATACACACACATAGTACACACAACAAACACGCACCACCACATATACACACACAGTACACACACCACCACTGCATATACACACGCACAGTATACACTACATACACATACAGTACACAAACACATCACTACACACACACCACCACATACATATATATATATATATATATATATATACACACACACACACGCCACTGCATATACACATGCATATACACATGCACAGTACACGCACACACACCACCACATATACACACAGACAGTACACACACATCACCACATAGTGCATAGTGCACACTACACACATACACTACACAGACATACAGTACACACAAACACACATACAGTACACAACATCACATGTACATACATGCACACCACTACATGCACACAAACACTACACACACAAAGCAGTCGATGCTACTTATCCAGAAGCCATTGTACAACTTACAATTACCAGGCTTCATGCAGCAGCAGCAGCTCCTCGTGTAGTCTGAGGGGGCGGAGCTTGTGAGTGACAGGATCAGTCAGGACCCCGGAGAAGGAGAGACTGGGGGTGAGATGCGGCCACCACACTGCCTGCACCGTCCTGTGGCTCTTGGTGAGAGTGCTGGCGTCGGGGCATGGGAGAGAGGACAGTCGCTGACAGTCTGTGACAGGAAAAAGTTATTTTCCTGTCATGGCTGTCAGTCTCCTGTGGGCCTGTTTGCAATGGGGGGCCTGGAGCTGCAGCTCCATCCGCCCCATTGTTAATCCGGCCCTGGGTGTGAGCATCATACAACTACTGACTTGCCAGTAACTATACAGCAGCTCCATACCTTGTGACTTGAAGAAACACCAGTTAACCCCGGGAATGCTGCAGTCAAAGCAAAAATTCCTCTTCTTACATTCCGCTGCACTTATTGTGGGGTAGCCGCAATCCCTTCTGCTGTACGGTTCCACATTACATTGTTTCTTGTCACTTCCTGTTGATGCAGTAAGGAAACATCCAGGAATTACAGCAGCTTAGTTTTTTTTTTTTTTTTTTTAACTGGTGCAATTTAGCTAAAACAGCTAACAGGAAATTTCCACTTAAATGGTATTTTCTAATCTTATCTGACCATGACTAAGAATAAAGGATACACAAGATAAACTCTTATAGCTATGGACCTTATCCATGTTTAAGCTCCATCAAATCTGTAATCAATAGCACTACATGCTCCCACTCTACCACTGTACTGTATACTCTACCTGTGTTTTTAAGGTTAAAAACACCATTTAACCCCAGTGACACTTGAATTAAAGCAGCAGCCTCTATAATAGCATTCTTTAGCATTAATCCCAGGAAATCTGCAATCTTCACGCTCTTTGATAGCCACGCTACATTGCTGTTTACTTGGATGGAGCAGAGAGCACAACATCAGGACATAGGAAATATTACAATGCATGATAAGAAAGGTGTGAGCTCTACAGCAAGGCCTCTAACCCTTTGCCAGTGCCAAATACATAGGGCATAGGTCTTCAACCTGTGGCCCTCCAGCTGCTGCGGAACTACACATCCCAGCATGCCCTGCCTCAGTTTTACCATGCCTTAATAGCAAAACTGTGGCAGGGCATGGTGGGATGTGTAGTTCCGCAGCAGCTGGAGGGCCACAGGTTGAAGACCCATGACATAGGGCTTAACTCAGATCTGATCACAGCAGCAAATTTATTAGCTAAAACCATGTACACTGCAGGGGGGGGGTGTATAATATGTGCAGAGAGAGTTAGATTTTGGTGCGGTGTGTTCAAACTGAAATCTAAATTGCAGTGTAAAAACAAAACAGACAGTATTTACCCTGCACACAAACAATATAACCCACCTAAATCTCTCTGCAAATGTTATATCTGCCCCCCCCATCCCTGCAGTGCACATGGTTTTGCCCACTAGCTAACAAATTTGCTGCATCTGGGAATTACAGCATCTTAATATTTCTTTTTACAGAAGGTTCAGCAAATTAAATTATTTAGTGAAATACTGTAATCATAACAGTTACAGGGATATTAAACATCTTAGTGATATTTGGTGGACCCCTTTCTTTGAAAGTAAAGCATTCATAACCAAGAACCAGAAATAACGACACTGAGACTTGAATTTTGGCAGAAAATTGCTAGCTATTTATTTGTCCCTATCCATTAGGAAACCTGTAATAAAGAAATTAATTTAATATGCCGCTCCAGCTGGCATATGGTGGCGGCCCAAAAGAACGGCTCAATTAATCTAAATTAACCTTAAATAACTAACCCTATAAATTTACTAAAACTTACCATAAACCGGTAATAGGTGACAACTCAACCCCCACAGTGACTACCCACCGCTCCTGGGTGCCCTGCCGCTGCCTTCCCGGACGGGTGGTCAAGCGGCCATAAGTCGATGGAGGTGAGTGCACCTAAACCACAACAAACTGTAAAAACACTACAGTTTTCCCTACAATACAAAACTGCCGTTCTTTTCCGCCAATAAATAGCCAACGAAAACAGCCAACAACTTAGAGCCAAAGCACCACGTGCCAAAATTTCCAACTACCAGGGCGGGAGGGTGGGAAAGCAAATCCCAAGAGACTTAAAATGGCCTCACCTTCCATATATATATCAAACCCTCCCCCTAAAGAAGGCTGTACTTTCCTCACAGCTAGGTCCACCCCTCCCCAGATGTTTAACTCTTTCTCTCCTATGCAGTCAATGCTCTCTCCTAAACATCTTAGTGATATTTGGTGGACCCCTTTCTTTGAAAGTAAAGCATTCATAACCAAGAACCAGAAATAACGACACTGAGACTTGAATTTTGGCAGAAAATTGCTAGCTATTTATTTGTCCCTATCCATTAGGAAACCTGTAATAAAGAAATTAATTTAATATGCCGCTCCAGCTGGCATATGGTGGCGGCCCAAAAGAACGGCTCAATTAATCTAAATTAACCTTAAATAACTAACCCTATAAATTTACTAAAACTTACCATAAACCGGTAATAGGTGACAACTCAACCCCCACAGTGACTACCCACCGCTCCTGGGTGCCCTGCCGCTGCCTTCCCGGACGGGTGGTCAAGCGGCCATAAGTCGATGGAGGTGAGTGCACCTAAACCACAACAAACTGTAAAAACACTACAGTTTTCCCTACAATACAAAACTGCCGTTCTTTTCCGCCAACAGCGAAAGACTCATCCCCACAGTCTTTCGCACCGCCACCATAAACCTACCCTAACTCCTGCAAAGCGAAACCTAGATCCTCCAGAAAAAACATCATCCCCTCATTGGATAGATGTACTCCATCGCGCCGGAAAAGGTGGCTGTCTCTGAACCGTATCCTCGGGTGGCGAACCACCCTCCCACCGTGGGACAGCACCCACTTTGCCACCGCTCCGTTCACCTTTTTCCGGGCCTCATCAATCTGGCGCCCATCCGCCACACCCCTCCAACACAATCTTGGCACCATCATTGAAAAAACCAACACACAATTGGTCCATGCCGCGGTCACACTTGCCAGATCCTGTATCATGGCCCACCGCAGATCCAAGGATGTCCTCTTCCCCAGGTCGTTGCCACCTAGATGGACAACCAAAACCCTAGGGACTCCATGCTTGCTGGCCTGACTCACTAACCTACTCCTCAGCTCACCCCACATCATTCCTCGCCAGCCAAGCCATCTGACACCCTGTGTTCCTAGCAATGCCTGAGACCCTTCCGAGGCCACCAACCTGGCCGCCCAGTAAATGTAAGAGTGGCCAACCACCCAAATGGGCAAATAGTCTTCGAACCATCCTGAAGGGAAAAAGAGGGGTAGAATTGATTACTAAGAGGCTTATTAATTGTTTGTACTGAAGGATCTGCCAAAAAGAAAAACTTTATATCTCGCTATTGCAGCAGTCATGGCCTAGCCGACTGCACCCTGTTCCGTTTCCAATTTAAAGCTCAATTAAAGACACAAAGGGGGAAGATCAAATAAAACAAACGAAATAAAAAACAGGGAGGGGGGGGGTATAAAATGGGAAACACATGTAATAACTCAGCTGGAGGTGAAACGTAAAGACCTGCTGAGGGACTCTGATTAGACCAAATGAGCCGAATTATAAATTAGAATTCAGTCCGTCAAGTCAGGCAAAAAATCGCTAATAACTCCAGACCCCCGCTGCCGACTCATGCCAGCAATGGCGAGTAGCTAATCCCTGAGTAGGATAAAAAAGGGGGGAACACCAACATACGCACAACACCATAAAATCACAGAACTGGAACAACATAATATATTGCAATTTAAACAAAGCACCAAGCGCAAACCGACTTCTCATGTGACGGGGCGAATATATCGTCTGTAACTTGACGACTTCCATCGCCCCACCGCCTGGATTTCAGTTCTGGAGCAACCCGCCGCAGCCGCCGACGTCGCTGCGCCTATGCGAAAGGAGTGAGTACCGAAAGCAGTGGGTGGGAGGCCCAAACCCGCCAAACAACGACTCAGCATCCAACGAAACTGGTATTTCGTGACTGGCAGCCCATCATAATGCAACAGCCAAGACCCCTCCTTAACGGGTCGCACCACCACATATTGCATGGCCAGCCCCACCGGGCAAACGCTCTCCTCCAGCGCTGGAACCATTGTAACCCAGCGCCCTCTCCCCACTTGATCCGTCTTGGAGCGCCGCAATCTGCATAGCAAGGACCTCTCACCCACTACCACGTCCCCGACCAGCATGCGCGAATCTGCTTTCTTGGAAGGCGCTACCAACTCAGAAACTCGAAAGGCCCCGTGGTACGCCATTGAGAACGCCAAACTGAACAAAAGCGTCTCAAACCTGGACGACGCGACTCGCCCTACCGCCTTGATGACGGCCGGCAACAACGCCGCATCGATGGGCCGCCTCCTATCCGGTGGCGACGGCGCAACTCGCGCCCACCCTTTCATTGCCTTCCGCAGAACCTCGCTTTTTGTTACGTCAGGGACGCCTCGCAGCTTGCAGAAAAATGAGATGCCTGCCAAATACCGCGATACCACTGCCCGTGACCTACCGGAGACGTAAAGCTGCCACATAAAAGAAAGCATCAGCCGATGCCTGCTCTTACCTTGATGCTGACGCCCTTGGACAAACTCCTCCCATTCACTCCAAGCTTGTCCGTAAGCCTTTAGCGTGGCCGGCGCGATTGACCGCAACGCTAGACCCTCCAGTCCTGCCCGATCACCTGCCAAACATAACCAGGACAGTGAAAACCTAGCTCTTCGGCCTCAGGTGCCAAATCCCAAAATCTCTCCCACTGTCCACGCGACAACGCGTCTGCGATTCCGTTTTCCAAACCGGGCACGTGCTGCGCCCGGAACCATAGGTTCCTACGCAAGCATGTCAAAAGCAATTGTCCGAGTACCCGCAGCACCACTAGCGATTTCGCCCTCTGGTTATTAATCGCATGCACCACGCCCAGATTATCGCACCTGAACACTATGCTGCGGTTAGCCAACCGATCGCCCCAAACTTCCAACGCTACCATAATGGGAAAAAGCTCCAGCAGCACCAGATCTCTTGTAAGACCCTCGCTATGCCAGTTTCCCGGCCAAGATGCCGCACACCACGATCCCTCCAAAAAACAACCGAATCCCGAGGCACCTGCAGCATCGGTAAAAAGCTGCAAACTCTCGCTGTCAACGGCTGGCGCTTGCCATATGCTCACCCCGTTGAAATCCTCCAGGAACGAAGCCCAGACGGCCAAATCCCTTTTTAATTCAGAGGACAATCGAACGAAATGATGCGGCCTGGCACACCCCGCTGTTGCCCTTTCGAGCTTCCTGCAGAAAACCCTGCCCATCGGTATTACCCGACAAGCAAAGTTCAGCATGCCCAGCAAGGACTGCGCCTGCCGCAGCGTGACTTTACGCGAGCCGTTGAAACGGCAAATAGTTTCGCGGAGCTTTGACACTTTGTCCTGGGGCAGGCGACACTCTCCCGCCACGGTGTCAATTTCAATCCCCAAAAATGATAGGCAGGAGGCCGGACCCTCCGTTTTATCCCTGGCTACCGGGACACCGAAGTGGTAAAAAAGGGCCCGTGTGCTAAACAGCAAGTCGCTGCACCTTGTGTCATTAGCTGGCCCCGCGCACAGGAAATCATCGAGGTAATGTGCAACCCCGTGACCACCTGACGCCGACTCCACGCACCAATGAAGAAAAGTGCTAAAGCGCTCGAAAAACGAGCATGAAACGGAACATCCCATCGGCAGACATTTGTCGATGAAATACTCCGCCCCAATCCGGAAACCCATAAAGCGAAATGAGTCCGGATGCAATGGCAGTAATCTAAAAGCTGACTCAACATCAATCTTAGCCATGAGGGCCCCGTTCCCGTAGCCGCGGACCATCTCCAGCGCCTCGTCAAATGACTGATACACCACCGAGCAATGAGCCGGTGGTATTGCGTCGTTGACCGATGCCCCTGGCGGGTAAGAAAGATGCTGAATGAGCCGAAAAGCGCCCGGAGTCTTCTTTGGTACCACCCCGACCGGGGAGATGACCAAGTCATCCACCGGGGGTGACTTAAACGGCCCCTCCATCCTGCCCAACCTGACCTCCTTCTCCACTTTCTCCCGTAACACAGTCGGCAAGGCTCGGGCAGACTGAAGGTTCCTGTGCGCGCGCACGGACACTTCGCTTGCAACAGGCAAGCGAAAACCGAACTTAAAACCGTCTAACAAAAACTTTGCATCCCTTTTATAAGGATACAGACCCAACCATTTACCCATCGTTTCCAACTTAACTGGCGTTGGTGCTCTGCTGAGCGATCCCGCTCGCGGCCTGCTTAGGGTATGGTTGTTTCCCCCGATTGCCTTGTCGTCCCCCTTTGAAACAAGAGGAGGCTGGGTGGGTTCCACCGCACTGCTGGCAAGAGTGGCGAAAACGACACTGTTTGCCATATGAACATGTTCCGCTGTTAAAAGCGAAGCATTTCCCCCGAGGGGCAGACCGCCCGCCCATGCGAACGGCCAATCCGCCTGTCTTGGCAAATCCCCCGTCCGCACCCGTTCCCTGTTTCTGGGTCTCCTCCTCCCGCTGGGATGCCCGGGTCACTTTGAGCCAGACCTCCACGTCTTTGAACCCAAAGTCCATGACCCGTAACCCGTCCTGCTTCTCCCGAAACTCTTGGTCATATCGCCGCCATTCCGAGCCCGAGGATGTGCGCTGCATGTCATGCACGAGATGAAGGTACCGGATGATATTCATGTGCTCTTCCGGCCTGTCCTCCAAATAGCAAGCCGCAAACACCCAAAATCCGGCCAGCCAGTTATCAAAAGACCTGAAAGCTTCTGCCCCCATGCCCTTCGTAGCGGCCGCCGCTTTGTAATCCTTCTTCATGGCCTTAGTCAAACCGAATAAGTCCACAAAGTCACCCCTACGTATCTTTTTGCGGCAGCTGTCTCGCAGCCCCCGCATAACTGCGGTGTACTCGCAGCGCACTACCCCCGGCAGATCTCGCCTCTTCTTTGCCCTACGCTCCTCTTCACTAATTCGCCTGCGCCGCTTACGCCTCTTCTGCTGTTTTGCTGCCCTTTTGGCAAGTTTCTCGGCCTCCTTCCTTGCCCTAGCAGTACTATCAGCGTCAGACGCTTGCGACGCCAAAGAAGAGGAGGAGGAGGAGGACGAAGAGCTACGCGAACTCGAGCTCGCGGTGGAAATTGATATAGACTGTACCAACTCACCGGATGCCATCGACCTCTCCGACCCGGATTCTTCGTTGTCTTCATTCCAATCATCGTCAACCACGAAGTCTGCCGAATCCCTTTCACCTCGGTCCTCTGTGGAAGACAAAACAGAAGAGGGCCCGGCCCGCGCTTGCGGCGCACGCCGGGCACCCCGTGTGGAATGCGCAGTGACCGTGCGCCCCTGCCGCTCCCGGTCTGATCCTAGCTCCAGCTCCGCCGCGGCGGCCCCCAGCTCTCGGCAGGCTCGTGCCACTCGCTGCGCCGCTGATGCCTTTCGATTGCCTGACCCCCTGCGTCCCGCAGCCTGGCCGAAATCCGCCATCGCCCTAGGGGAGGCCACTGCAGCTAATGGCCCCAGAGCCTCCACCACCGTGGCCAGCGCCGACGCTATGGCCCCAGGAGGATCCCGTGCGGCGCGACCCCCGGAAATGCCGCCCGAAGGACGACCGGTCCTTGGTTGGGCGCGAGCCCGCGCCCACCGACCGCCCGATGCGCCCCGGGGACCCTGCCCCTCATGCTCTAATCCGAAGGCAAGTGCCCCCCGGCCGGCCCAGCCGCTCTCCGTCTCCGATCCTTCCCCTTCCCTATCCAGGGAAGCAGAAGAATCCCCTGGACCTGGGGAGGACCCGCTGTCGTGCGCAGCTGCCCGTGCTGTGGCCCTGCGGCCGCTGACCCATTCCCTGTCTCCCCTCATGCCGCTGCGTCCTGCGGTAGTCACAGGGACCTGCTACCCCCCCGCGCGCGCTCCCCCGCGTGTCACCGGACCCGCGGAGAGCGCACCCGCATGCTGCTCTCGACCACCCCTTGTATCTCCTGCTGTGCCCCCTTCTCCTAACGACCTCCCCCTGCGCCCAGCGCTGCCTAACCGAGGCATACGCTGCACCCCCCTAATGGGCTCCCTCTCCCTGCCGAATTCCGGCATCTGGGGAGAAGAAGCGGGTGGCCCCTGTGATGTTGGCGCCGCTGCGCGCGCACGTGTGCGGCCAGCGGCATCCGGAGCGAGCGTGGGCGCGCGCGCACGTCGAGCGCGCGTCCCACGCCCTCCCGCCATCGGCCTCCCGCACTGATCCTCCTCTTCGGCCGCCGCGCGAGGTTCCTGCATAGTCCCCGCGCGGCGACCGCCAGCTCCCTCACTCGTCCTCTCCCCCCGCCCGGCTCGAACATTCGGCCGTGGCGAGGAAGGAGAGCCAGTGCCCGCCGCTCCTGGGCGCCCCCAGCGGCGCGCGCGCCCGCGGGCGCCCGACATGATCCCGGGCTCGGCGGCCCCCGGAGGGGACGGCCGCCGCCCGCCGATCCTCGAGCGGCCCGAGGGGACCCCTGGTCCCCCACGCCGCCCCCGACCGGCCGGAGTGCCCGGCCCAGCACCCGGCGGCGAGCCGGCCCGGGACCCGTCCGCGCTGCCCGCGGCCGCGTTCGGTGAGGCCCTAGGGGACGGAGCCCCGTCCCTCATGCCGCCCACTGCCGCCTCAGGGCCCGCTCGGCCGTCCGAACCACGGTACCGAGCCGGGGCCCTTAGCACGCGCTGGGGGCGAGACATATCAGCAGACCAAACAATACCAGGAGGGAAGGAGGATAATCACAATAGTAAGGAGTTACTCTGGAGTGGGGAATCACTAAAGTGAGGATCAGTCTATGTATTAATTGCACAGCAAGAATCCCCAATAAAAGCAAAATTTGCTGGCACTGCAGCACTCACCTAAAGCAAATCCCAAGAGACTTAAAATGGCCTCACCTTCCATATATATATCAAACCCTCCCCCTAAAGAAGGCTGTACTTTCCTCACAGCTAGGTCCACCCCTCCCCAGATGTTTAACTCTTTTCTCTCCTATGCAGTCAATGCTCTCTCCTGTAGGTAGATTTATTGTCAGTGGATAAATGTAAAAATTAAACCCTTAGGCATAGTTCCCAAATGCTGTCATTGCAATCCAGATTTTAAGGATATCATGCTTGAGCACAGGTGACTTAATTAGAACTTCGGTCAATGTGAATTAACCATTGGACTCAACCATGGTTATCCTTAAAACCCAGGGGTCTATTTAAGATCGATCTTAATCGATGTTGGGCTTCCAGGTTGAAAAAAAAACACACATTTACTAACATTTTAAAATTTATATAAAAAATCATCTGTTCGTAAATGCAGTGCACATGGTTTTGCCCAACTGCTAACAAAAATCCTGCTGCGATCAACTCAGAATTACCCCCCATGGCCCTCATTCCGAGTTGTTCGCTCGCAAGCTGCTTTTAGCAGCATTGCACACGCTAAGCCGCCGCCTACTGGGAGTGAATCTTAGCATCTTAAAATTGCGAACGAAAGATTTGCAATATTGCGATAAGACATCTCTGTGCAGTTTCTGAGTAGCTCGAGACTTACTCTGCCAGTGCGATCAGTTCAGTGCTTGTCGTTCCTGGTTTGACGTCACAAACACACCCAGCGTTCGCCCAGACACTCCTCCGTTTCTCCAGTCATTACCGCGTTTTTCCCAGAAACGGTAGCATTTATTCCCACACGCCCCTAAAACGGTCTGTTTCCGCCCAGAAACACCCACTTCCTGTCAATCACATTACGATCACCAGAACGATGAAAAAACCGTGAGTAATATTCCTAACTGCATAGCAAATTTACTTGGCGCAGTCGCAGTGCGAACATTGCGCATGCGCATTAAGCTGAAAATCGCTGCGATGCGAAGAAAATTACCGAGCGAACAACTCGGAATGACCACCTATGTGCACTGCAGGGAAGGCAGATTTAACATGTGCAGAGAGAGTTAGATTTGGGTGTGGTGTGTTCAATCTGCAATCTAATTTGCAGTGTAAAAATAAAGCAGTCAGTATTTACCCTGCACAGAAACAAAATAACTCACCCAAATCTAACTCTTTCTGCACATGTTATATCTGCCTCCCCTGCAGTACACATGGTTTTGCCCAACTGCTAACAAAATTCCTGCTGCGATCAACTTGGAATTACCCCCATCGAATTACCCCCATTTTCACACTGCTCGTGTATATAAGACATAGGGCCTAATTCAGTTTGGATCGTAATACGCGTTCCAACCGCAAAAACTATGAAGAGGATGGGGGCATATACGCAGGGTCCATCCTGTGCGTGTGCCTACATTTTCTCCGGGTGCCCCGCAGAAAATGCGAATGCCTCTGCCTGTCAATCAGTAGAGGGCGTACCTTCGCAGGTATATCGCGATCATGAGCCATGTCTCCCATTTTTGTCATTATAGGTGCTCTGTGAGCTGCTGGCCATGCCCCAGCCCCTCTGTCTCCCGTGAATAGACATTGAGGCTTATTCAGACCAGATCGCTTCAATTTATTTTCACCCAGCGGGCAATCAGGTCTGCACTGCACATGCGTATGCGCCACAATGCGTAAGTGCGACGGTCCGGAGATCACAAGAAGATTGACAAGAAGAGGGTGTTTGTGTGGGTGGCAACTGAATGTTTCTAGGGAGTGTCCGGAAAAACCCTGGAGGGACCGGGCGTTTTGTGGGAGGATTTGTGACGTCACCTCAATGGCTGAGTAAGTGCTGAGCTGTGCAGCTCTTGTGCACATGTGATCACACACCTGCACAGCAAATTTTCCCTTCCGCTGTAGGCGGCAACTACCTGATTACAGGGATGCAAAAAACACACCCTAGCGATCAGGTCTGAATTACCCACAATGTGCATATTTGCAGAGCAACAAGCTACAGGGAGCCTTCCACCCCCCCCCCCCCCCCCTTCCCCATGACTATGGGACACTGCGGCCCCCACAGGGGTGGGGGGGTTGTTTGGGTTAGCTGGACATTCCCAAAAAAAGTGACTGTCCTGCAAAAATTGGTATAGTTGGGAGGTATGTTCAAATACATTTATTGTTTTGCATGCAGGGTAAATACTGGCTTCTTTGACATTTAGCCACAAATGCTGCACCGCTGAATTACAGTATTACACTGCAATTAACAGTTATGCTAGGACATTCCCCCTCCCAAATCTACCTCTCTCTGCATGTTACATCTGTCCCACAGTGGCGTGCGGTGAGGTCAGTGGCTAGTGAGGCACTACAGCCATAATTTCCGCCGAATCCTGCCGATGACCCTTAGCCAATGCCCGCTACTGCCTCTGAGCCGATACCCGCTGCCACCGCCAATGGCTTACAAACTCTCCCACAATCAACTGACCCAGCCCTCCACCACTAATTTCTATCTCAGTCCGAAGCCGCCAATGCCCGCTGCCTGCCTGCTCATTGTTCTTGTTATATATTATACATTTTTAAAGAAAAAAAAATGAGTGTTTGGGACTGGGAAGGGTGAGGGAGGAGGACATGAATGCAATTTTGTTGTCCAGGGCTTCCATTAACTTAAAGGAGAAGGGTCTGAATGGGTTAAAAAAAAATGTGTGAGGTCCCCCCTCCTTAGTATAACCAGCCTCGGGCTCTTTGAGCCGGTCCTGGTTATTTAAATACTGGGGGGAAAATTGGACAGGGGTTCCCCGTATTTAGACAACCAGCACCGGGCTCTTAGAACGGTCCAGATTCCAAAAATACGTGGGACAAAAGATGTAGGGGTCCCCCATATCTGAATTATACGAGAGCCGACCAGGTGAAACACAAATTATGCAGTCAAGTGTCCAACATTTGGGGAAACCGCAGGAGTAGCACACCCAGAGTGCAATGGGTGAGCCTTGCCCTGGGAGAAGCACCTTCATGATCATAGTATCTCACCTGGCAGGTAAGTAGGAGTTGGGCTAGAGCTGGGGAGGGTCGCTGCTCGGGCACCCCCCTGTCAAGTGAAGGAGATCCAACTGAGGCAGCACAAGAGAACTCTCGAAAGAAGAACAAGGCTAGAGGAAGATCTGAGACAAAGAAATCTGACTTTTACCAGAGCTGACCAGAGGAAAGCACAAACACAGTCCCTCACTACCACAAATAATGCAGTCCAGTTTCCCACATTTGGGGAAATCACAGGGGTCAGCATACCCAGAATGCAATGAATGAACCTCACCCTGGGAAAACAATCTTCATGACCATGGTATCTCCTATGCAAAATAAGTATAATTTGGGATAGAGCTGGGGAGGGCCGCTGCTCAGGCACATATCTGTCAAGTAAAGGAGATTCAACTGAGGCAGCACAAGGGAACTCTCATCTGGGGACAACAACTGCAGGGAGAACACATATTTTCAGATGAACATGGGAGGGCAGAAGGCTGCCTAATACTGAAGCACCCCCAAACAACAAACCAAATGCAACAACTAGTGCAAGCATTCCTGGGGGAAGGCCTGCAGCAGATGGATTTGCATATGGTGATGTCATCCAAGCAGTGGGTCAAAGTTGGCTTCAACCCTCATCTGCATATGAATAGAGAAGAGGGGCGTGCAGGGCATGGCGGCCTTTTGCGGCGCTTGGATGACCCCTAGTTCGCATTAAACACCTCCACCCTCCTTCGGTGTGGGGCTCATGTTGGCTATGCCCCAGCCCCTGAAGCATTCAAGCTGATTTCTTGCAGCAGCTGGGCACTGTAACAGCTCCAGAGCTGCTCTGTAAGGCAAGTAAAAGGGTGTGGGCCCTGCAGCACTACCTGTAGTTCGCATTGTGCGTTGGAAGGCACAAAGTAAGCAGACGGGAGAAGTCAGGATAGTGCGCAAGGGCATAGAAGGGAGCGGCTCAAGAAAAGAGAAGTGGAAACAGACAGCAAACTAGGCTGGAGAGAGACCTGAGACAAAGACATCTGAATTATACGAGAGCCGACCAGGGGAAACACAAATTATGCAGTCAAGTTTCCCACATTTTGGGAAATCACAGGGGCAGCACACCCAGAGTGCGATGGGTGAGCCTTGCCCTGGGAGAAGCACCTACATGATCATAGTATCTCACCTGGCAGGTAAGTAGGAGTTGGGCTAGAGCTGGGGAGGGTCGCTGCTCGGGCACCCCCCTGTCAAGTGAAGGAGATCCAACTGAGGCAGCACAAGGGAACTCTCGAAAGAAGAACAAGGCTAGAGGAAGATCTGAGACAAAGAAATCTGACTTTTACCAGAGCTAACCAGAGGAAAGCACAAACACAGTCCCCCACTACCACAAATAATGCAGTCAAGTTTCCCACATTTGGGGAAATCACAGGGGTCAGCATACCCAGAATGCAATGAATGAACCTCAATCTGGGAGAACAATCTTCATGACCATGGTATCTCCTATGCAAAATAAGTATGATTTGGGATAGAGCTGGGGAGGGCCGCTGCTCAGGCACATCTCTGTCAAGTAAAGGAGATTCAACTGAGGCAGCACAAGGGAACTCTCATCTGCGGACAACAACTGCAGGGAGAACACATATTTTCAGATGAACATGGGAGGGCAGAAGGCTGCCTAATACTGAAGCACCCCCAAACAACAAACCAAATGCAACAACTAGTGCAAGCATTCCTGGGGGAAGGCCTGCAGCAGATGGATTTGCATATGGTGATGTCATCCAAGCAGTGGGTCAAAGTTGGCTTCAACCCTCGTCTGCATATGAAAAGAAAAAAGGGATGTGCAGGGCATGGCGGCCTTTTGCGGCGCTTGGATGACCCCTAATTCACATTAAACACCTCCACCCTCCTTCGGTGTGGTGCTCATGTTGGCTATGCCCCAGCCCCTGAAGCATTCAAGCTGATTTCTTGCAGCAGCTGGGCACTGTAACAGCTCCAGAGCTGCTCTGTAAAGCATGTAAAAGGGTGTGGGCCCTGCAGCACTACCTGTAGTTTGCATTGACGTTGGAAGGCACAAAGTAAGCAGACAGGAGAGGTCATAATAGTGCGCAAGGGCATAGAAGGGAGCGGCTCAAGAAAAGAGAAGTGGAAACAGACAGCAAACTAGGCTGGAGAGAGACCTGAGACAAAGAGATCTGAATTATACGAGAGCCGACCAGGGGAAACACAAATTATGCAGTCAAGTTTCCCACATTTGGGGAAATCGCAAGAGCAGCACACCCAGAGTGCAATGGGTGAGCCTTGCCCTGGGAGAAGCACCTTCATGATCATAGTATCTCACCTGGCAGGTAAGTAGGAGTTGGGCTAGAGCTGGGTAGGGTCGCTGCTCGGGCACTTCCTTGTCAAGTGAAGGAGATCCAACTGAGTCAGCACAAGGGAACTCTCGAAAGAAGAACAAGGCTAGAGGAAGATCTGAGACAAAGAAATCTGACTTTTACCAGAGCTGACCAGAGGAAAGCACAAACACAGTCCCCCACTACCACAAATAATGAAGTCGAGTTTCCCACATTTGGGGAAATCACAGGGGTCAGCATACCCAGAATGCAATGAATGAACCTCACCCTGGGATAACAGTCTTCATTACCATGATATCTCCTATGCAAAATAAGTATGATTTGGGATAGGGCTGGGGAGGGCCGCTGCTCAGGCACATCTCTGTCAAGTAAAGGAGATTCAACTGAGGCAGCACAAGGGAACTCTCATCTGGGGACAACAACTGCAGGGAGAACACATATTTTCAGATGAACATGGGAGGGCAGAAGGCTGCCTAATACTGAAGCACCCCCAAACAACAAACCAAATGCAACAACTAGTACAAGCATTCCTGGGGGAAGGTCTGCAGAAGACGGATTTGCATACAGTGATGTCATCCAAGCAGTGGGCCAAAGTTGGCTGGAACCCTCATCTGCATATGAAAAGAGAAAAGGGGTATGCAGGGAATGGCGGCCTTTTGCGGCGCTTAGATGACCCTTAGTTCGCATTAAACACCCCCACCCTCCTTCGGTGTGGGGCTCATGTTGGCAATGCCCCAGCCCCTGAAGCATTCAAGCTGATTTCTTGCAGCAGCTTGGCACTGTAACAGCTCCAGAGCTGCTCTGTAATGCAAGTAAAAGTTTGTGGGCCCTGCAGCACTACCTGTAGTTTGCATTGTGCATTGGAAGGCACAAAGTAAGCAGACAGGAGGAGAAGTCAGGATAGTGCACAAGGGTATAGAAGGGAGGGGCTCAAAAAAAAAAAGAAGTGGAAACAGACTGCAAACTAGGCTGGAGAGAGACCTGAGACAAAGAGATCTGAATTATATGAAAGCCAACCAGTGGAAACACAAATTATGCAGTCAAGTTTCCCACATTTGGGGAAATCACAGGGGCAGCACACCCAGAGTGCAATGGGTGAGCCTTGCCCTGGGAGAAGCACCTTCATGATCATAGTATCTCACCTGGCAGGTAAGTAGGAGTTGGGCTAGAGCTGGGGAGGGTCGCTGCTTGGGCACCCCCCTGTCAAGTAAAGGAGATCCAACTGAGGCAGCACAAGGGAACTCTCGAAAGAAGAACAAGGCTAGAGGAAGATCTGAGACAAAGAAATCTGACTTTTACCAGAGCTGACCAGAGGAAAGCACAAACACAGTCCCCCACTACCACAAATAATGCAGTCAAGTTTCCCACATTTGGGGAAATCACAGGGGTCAGCATACCCAGAATGCAATGAATGAACCTCACCCTGGGAGAACAATCTTCATGACCATGGTATCTCCTATGCAAAATAAGTATGATTTGGGATAGGGCTGGGGAGGGCCGATGCTCAGGCACATCTCTGTCAAGTAAAGAAGATTCAACTGAGGCAGCACAAGGGAACTCTCATCTGGGGACAACAACTGCAGGGAGAACACATATTTTCAGATGAACATGGGAGGGCAGAAGGCTGCCTAATACTGAAGCACCCCCAAACAACAAACCAAATGCAACAACTAGTGCAAGCATTCCTGGGGGAAGGCCTGCAGCAGATGGATTTGCATATGGTGATGTCATCCAAACAGTGGGTCAAAGTTGGCTTCAACCCTCATCTGCATATTAAAAGAGAAAAGGGGCATGCAGGGCATGGCGGCCTTTTGCGGCGCTTGGATGACCTATAGTTCGCATTAAACACCTCCACCCTCCTTCGGTGCGGGGCTCATGTTGGCTATGCCCCAGCCCCTGAAGCATTCAAGCTGATTTCTTGCAGAAGCTGGGCACTGTAACAGCTCCAGAGCTGCTCTGTATGGCAAGTAAAAGGGTGTGGGCCCTGCAGCACTACCTGTAGTTCGCATTGTGCGTTGGAAGGCACAAAGTAAGCAGATGGGAGAAGTCAGGATAGTGCGCAAGGGCATAGAAGGGAGCGGCTCAAGAAAAGAGAAGTGGAAACAGACATCAAACTAGGCTGGAGAGCTCTTCTGTCTATATTTTGCAAACCTGCTCTTGTCCTCTCCAGCTGCTCCATGTAGATTTGACGTCTGGAAAGGTGCATAACCCACTGACAAGCAGGCACACTCCTGCATGAGTTTTCTCTCTCACTAGCTGGATGATACACAATCATTTGCATGTGCTCCACCTCCGACACACCACCCACCCAACCACCCAGTGACCAGAGCCACCCACAAGCCAACTGGCTCCGTGATTTAATTTGCACAGTGTAGTCATCCAGGCAGCATGTCCTTCTCAATGGAAGGATCTCTGGTTCCATGGAATCTTCCACATTGGAATGCTGCGGAATAAAAGGATTTAAATATTCAGCTTGCTAGCATTCAATGTACCTGCGGCTTGGCTTTAGCACATGGGTCTTCATCCTGTGGCCCTCCAGCTGCTGTGAAACTACACATCCCAGCATGCCCTGCCACAGTTTTGCTATTAAGGTATGCTAAAACTGAGGCAGGGCATGCTGGGATGTGTAGTTCCACAGCAGCTGGAGGGTCGCAGGTTGAAGACCCATGTTCTAGCATGCCTGTTCTATGATGCATGTACCGTGATGTCACAATCAGCTTGGAATGGGGTGTCTAGCAGGCATTTGCTGACAGCCACTTGAGGGAGACACACATCAGGAGATGCAGCATATCGGAGGTCTTCGATGCCTTTCCAGCAAATGCACACCACCTGCTGCTGGTCTGGACACAAAACAATGCCCACAATCGAAGTCCCAAAATGCCCAACTACAGGATTCATGTAAGTAGTGAATTTAGGAATGAATTTAGAAGTAGGAAATTAAGTTAGTTCACAAGTACATTCAAATTCAGATCTAAAGTCTAGGTAGGCCTCACGTCCTGGCAGCCCCCAGCACTTAAAAATGCCTTGATTAGAGGTAGAGAATTAAATGTAGATAAAAAGTAGACACAAAATAAGACTCCACAGAGCAGTTATCAGGTGTCTTTATCAATTGTTGCATTTAAAAAATCAAGCAATTAGGGAACACAATGTTGCAACAATGTAACCCTATTTGCAAAATAGTACTGAATAAGTTTGTCGATGTAAGACATTTGCAAAGGCGCATCCAAAACACGCTGGAAAATGCAACTGAATCTGTTTTTGGAGGCTAGAATAGGAAATGTGCATCGGTCCTACAAGTACTGAAAGCTCTTCTACCATCTCCCTTTTCTGAAAAGCCATTTAATATATGGTTCCCAGATAGGGGACATATCAGATATTGCCTTTCAAAAGCAGCAAATATCATACCACTTCTATTGCCATCAAAGATAAACATTGATTGTTTTCAGATATTGGATTGAAAAAGCAGTCTTTATTGACATAAAGAAGCAAAAAAACATACATAAACATTACACACATAAGTACTGTGTTGCAGCACAGATAAAACACAATACAAATGCTGTCGGTATAGTACAGTTCAAGAACTACAGCACAGGCCAGCCTACACTATAAATCATGAACTGCACTATACATTTAAACAATACAATAATACAACAGTTAATAAGGCTATGTGTGTGGAGTGTAAGAGGGTGAGGGAATCACAAGACCGAAGCTTTATTGTAACACAGACACATATAAGGGGAGGGGCAATAAATAGAAAGGTATCCTTTACTATAGAATGTAGTCCAATCCGACCTCTGTGCTCTTCCACAACTGAAAAACGGATAGTGTTCCCAAGCCTTCCATCCTGGAATATCTTTGGTCTTTCGCCAATGAAGAAAACAATCCCTCCCTCCAGCAGACCCTTCAACCACGATACAAGATCACAGCCAAAATGCCAAGAAGCAACTACACTTGAGCTTAACAAAAATGGCTAAAACTTAGTGGAGGAAAGTGCAGTGGACCAAAACATAAGCTGACACAATCATGGAGAATGTGCCAGCATATATGCTCTTCTATCTATATTTTGCAAACCTGCTCTTGTCCCCTCCAGCTGCTCTATGTAGATTTGACGTCTGGCAAGGTGCATAACCCACTGACAAGCAGGCACACTCCTGCATGAGTTTTCTCTCTCACTAGCTGGATGATACACAATCATTTGCATGTGCTCCACCTCCGACACACCACCCACCCAACCACCCAGTCACCAGAGCCACCCACAAACCAACTGGCTCCGTGATTTAATTTGCACAGTGTAGTCATTCAGGCAGCATGTCCTTCTCAATGGAAGGATCTCTGGTTCCATGGAATCTTCCACATTGGAATGCTGCGGAACAAAAAGGATTTAAATATTCAGCTTGCTAGCATTCAATGTACCTGCGGCTTGGCTCTAGCACATGGGTCTTCATCCTGTGGCCCTCCAGCTGCTGTGAAACTACACATCCCAGCATGCCCTGCCACAGTTTTGCTATTAAGGTATGCTAAAACTGAGGCAGGGCATGCTGGGATGTGTAGTTCCACAGCAGCTGGAGGGTCGCAGGTTGAAGACCCATGTTCTAGCATGCCTGTTCTATGATGCATGTACCGTGATGTCACAATCAGCTTGGAATGGGGTGTCTAGCAGGCATTTGCTGACAGACACTTGAGGGAGACACACATCAGGAGATGCAGCATATCGGAGGTCTTCGATGCCTTTCCAGCAAATGCACACCACCTGCTGCTGGTCTGGACACAAAACAATGCCCACAATCGAAGTCCCAAAATGCCCAACTACAGGATTCATGTAAGTAGTGGATTTAGGAATGAATTTAGAAGTAGGAAATTAAGTTAGTTCACAAGTACATTCAAATTCAGATCTAAAGTCTAGGTAGGCCTCACGTCCTGGCAGCCCCCAGCATTTAAAAATGCCTTGATTAGAGGTAGAGAATTAAATGTAGATAAGAAGTAGACACAAAATAAGACTCCACAGAGCAGTTATCAGGTGTCTTTATCAATTGTTGCATTTAAAAAATCAAGCAATTAGGGAACACAATGTTGCGACAATGTAACCTTATTTGCAAAATAGTACTAAATAAGTTTGTCGATGTAAGATATTTGCAAAGGCGCAAACAAAACACGCTGGAAAATGCAACTGAATCTATTTTTGGAGGTTAGAATAGATGCAGGATCAAGTAGCTCAATGGGTAGGGTATTTGATTAGAATTCAACAGGTTATAGGTTTGAATCCAGGGTATGATAGTTTGAGGTGTTATTTAATAAAGTATGTTTATATATTAGTCACACATGGCTTACTTCAGTGGTTTCCAAACTTTTTTGAATCACGGCGCCCTAGAATATCAGAATTTTTTTCACGGCACCACTAGGCCAAAAATTTCTTATTGAGAAATTTAGAAAGAAATATTACATTAAGTTGATCACGTTTATATGTCATCCTAAAGGTCAGTTGTGTGGTGAGGGACAAGATTTGATTCTGTTTGGCCACATATTTTATGACTGGCAGCCACCAGCACTGGTTTTGCCTATTATATTGACCATGAATAATTTGAATTGGTCCTGGACCACCAACCCAGGGCACCCCTGCAAGTGTCCCGAGGCACCCCAGGGAGCCACGGCACACAGTTTGGGAACCTCTGGCTTACTTGTACAAATGGCATGTCACCAGTTAGTGCTGACTGCTGATATGCCATTTGCACAAACACGCCATGTGTGACTGTATATGCATTTAAGGAGGGCACCCCGGCAATACCACAAACCATTGAGTGTCAAGTATACTAGATATATCTTCATATCTCATGTGCTTTCTCTGAGACCAATCTTGTTATGCCCCTTCCCCACAAGGCATGCGCCTTTTGTCCATATTGCAAAAATGGGGAGGGGGGGGGCATATAATTATCTGTCACAGGGCACCAAAAAGTCTAGTTATGGCTCTGGTATGCATTATGTAATCTGGCAGACCATATCTCCAACACTGGCTGGTTGGAATAGAGATCCGGTTATCTATGTGAGCACATGACCATCAACGATTTACTCTCAAACACTAGAAAATGGACAAAAATGGTCCCCTAAACAAATTGGTTAAATTTTGGGTTTAACCAATTTGTGTAATGACCATTTTTGACCACTTTTCTAGTGTTTGGGAGCAAATGGTTAATTGACATTTGCTCCTATACATTACCAGATTTTCATTCCATCCATCCAGACTGGATAGATAGCCTGACAGATAATTGTGTAGTGTACGCCCAGGATAACTGTCAGTTGTGCTTTCTTTTATGACGGCACATAAATGGGTGGGCAGATCCAGAGCAAGCACTGCCCACTCATGCATAGTTGTCAACTGATGTGAAGTTCCAGGGGGCAATCTCAGTTATAAAGAAAAGTATCTGGAAATTGTCCCTAGTTTAAAAAAAAAATAAAAAAAAATTGATCAACTCCATTTATTTAGTATGATATCCCAGGTGATAGGATGCCGGCAGTCAGAACAACATACTTTATTAAATAACACATCTCAAACTACCATACCCAGGATTCAAACCTATAACCTGTTGAATTCTAATCAAACACCCTACCTATTGAGCTATTTGATCCTGCATAAAAATTGTGAACATTATATGAAGCTATTGGTACTTTGAAAAAAAAAGTATCAGCATTACAACGCAGCAGATCCATGCAGTTTGCAGCCACACACTACATGTATCTGCTCAGCCACAATGCTGATTATTTCTTCACAAAGTACAAGGTAAGCTCCAAACAGAATTCTCTAGCTTAGAATTATGCCAAACCAAGAAGTCGGGCCCCCCACCCTGGGATCCCCCAGAGGGAGGCCTGCACCGTCATGCGGCAGGCTTGTCCGTTTTGGAAGCAGGCTGATGGGCAGCCCAGGCTTGCTTCAGTCTGGGCTTGGCAGGTCTGGAAGCATGAGCTTGCTTTGGGTATGCCTGACCTTGGGTACGCTTTACCTTGAGGATGAAAGGGCCAAGGGAAAGTACTTTTAGCCTTCTGCGTGGTAGGAGTCATACTAGGTAGGCAAGCTGTTTTAGCAGTAGCCAGATCAGCTACAATCTTATTGAGGTCTTCTCCAAAGAGAGTGTCTCCCTTGAAAGGAAGCACCTCCAGGGTTTTCTTGGAATCCATATCCACCGACCAGGATCTCAACCAGCTGTATAAAGTATTACCTTGGAACTGGCTCTCCACTCCCCATTATCTGGTTATCATGGCTTCCTCCGCCAGTGTCCAGACTCGCTTGCTGAAGCTCGGCCACTTCTTCCTAGCAGCAGGCTCCTGGATCACTGGGCAGCAGAGGTGCTTGGGAGCCGGAAGGGGGCGGAGCAATCAGGCAGGCAGTTGCAGTGCTGCCCAGCTATCTGTGGTGTGAGAAGAAGCAGGGGCACCCCACCGCTGGCAGTGCTGCAGCTAGCGGTGGTGGCAGCGGCGAGGCTGCTGGGCTGGGTCTTGAAAAAGGTGGAAAGAAGGGTGTTACGGCATGGAATGTACAAACTGCGAGACCCTGCTGGTAGCGCCTTTGTCTATTTAGTAGGAAGGGCACGTAACAGCCGGAGGGCAATGGAGGAAGCCCCTTTAGGGCTGGAGCCCGGCGGCAACTGACTCCGTTGTCTCTGGCAGTTCCGCCCCTGGACTAGAGGAATGGTCAAGAACATGGCAACATTTAATGCCAAAAAATGCAAAATCATACACGTCTCAAAAATACAAAGGCTAACTATAATATTAAGGGCATTATAATGGCAAGAGGAAAGCTATCTAAGTATTACTATTTCAGGTGAGCAATGTAACAAAGCAATAGGAAAGGCAAGTCAGATGCTTGTTTGCATAGGTAATGAACCAGTAGCAGAAAAAAGTAATACAGGTTGAGTATCCCATATCCAAATATTCCGAAATACGGAATATTCCGAAATACGGACTTTTTTGAGTGAGACTGAGATAGTGAAACCTTTGTTTTTTGATGGCTCAGTGTACACAAACTTTGTTTAATACTCAAAGTTATTAAAAATATTGTATTAAATGAACTTCAGACTGTGTGTATAAGGTGTATATGACACATAAATGAATTCTGTGAATGTACACACACTTTGTTTAATGCACAAAGTTATAAAAAATATTGGCTAAAATGACCTTCAGGCTGTGTGTATATGGTATATATGAAACATAAATGCATTCTGTGCTTAGATTTAGGTCCCATCACCATAATATCTCGTTATGGTATGCAATTATTCCAAAATACAGAAAAATCCGATATCCAAAATTCCTCTGGTCCCAAGCATTTTGGATAAGGGATACTCAACCTGTAATGCCACTGTATAGGTCCTTGGTACAGCCACATTTAGAATCCTGTGTTCAGTTCCAGAAGCCATATCTCAAGTCCTGTTGGAGAAAGAGCACTATATAAATAAATAGTATCAAAATTTGTTTCACGGCACCCCTAGGCCAAAGTTTTTTTTATTGAGAAATTCAGAAAAAAATATAAAATTAAGTAAATTGTGTCTATAGCATGTCATCCTCAGGTTCAGTTATGTTGTGAGGGAATGGTTTTGCCAATTTAATAAAGTATAAATAATTTTAATTGGTCCTGGACCACCAAACTATGCTACCAGTGCAAGAACCCCAGTTTGGAAACTACTGCCATAAAATAAACCTTTTTTGTTTTTTTTAAACTACATGTAATACACCTTAGATCTCAGTTCCTAAAAGGTTTTAAACCCTTGCATACAGTAAACTACACATATTTAAAAATCCTACACCGGGCACAAGTGCTCACGGGCCAATTTCATGGCAGTCTCGGATAGTAGGGCATTGTGGATTCACCAAGGGAATGCTGATGCTGACTCCAAGAAGCCTCTTCAAGATCGCAGGAGCAGAGTCCTCTGCTTCTGCCAAATCCACTGCATGACGCTGGGGCTCTCTTGCAGGAGCCCACACCAGTGGGGGGCACCAGGGGCGGAACTACTGGCAGGGCAGGCAGTGCATTGCACTGGGGCCCCGCCGCACTCAAGGGCCCACAGCCGCCGGCATTACAATGAGTCACAATGACTCATTGTATCATGCCGCAGCCGCACACCAGCGCTCCCGTCAGGTCTGCGTCCTGCGACTCCCGCCGCCCGCCCGTCGTAACGAACAGATCAGGCCAGGGCACTACGGGCAGCAGCCGCAGCACCAGACACGCTGCCGCCTCTGTAACACACGAAGAGGGAGGAGGGTCGCTTGGAGATGAGAGGAGCAGCGGCACGGGCGGGAGGAGGAGGAGGAGGGAGGTGAAGGAAGGAGCCGCAGCAGCGCTTTGTTACTGGTGGAGGCGCTGCTGCTGCTGCCCCTCTGCTTCACTATAGGCTGTCTTCCGAGAACAGCCTATAGTGAAGCAGAGGGGCAGCAGCAGCAGCGCCTCCACCAATAAGACAGCGCTGCTGCGGCTCCCTCCTCCACCTCCCTCCTCCTCCTTCTCTACTGCCCGGGAATCGTCAAGCTGCACGAGGAGCCTGAGCCAGCGGAGAGGGTAAGTATAATTCTTTCTTTCTTTCTTTCTTTCTTTCTTTCTTTCTTTCTTTCTTTCTTTCTTTCTTTCTTTCTTTCTTTCTTTCGTCTCTTTCTTTCTTTGTTGGGACTGCCTGCCGCTATGTGTAAAAAGGGGGAATCTGCCTGCCGCTATGTGTAAAAAGGGGGAATCTGCCTGCCGCTATGTGTAAAAAGGGGGAATCTGCCTGCCGCTATGTGTAAAAAGGGGGAATCTGCCTGCAGCTATGTGTAAAAGGGGGGAATCTGCCTGCAGCTATGTGTTAAAAGGGGGAATCTGCCTGCAGCTATGTGTAAAAAGGGGGACTGCCTGCCGCAATGTGTAAAAAGGGGGAATCTGCCTGCCGCTATGTGTAAAAAGGGGGAATCTGCCTGCAGCTATGTGTAAAAAGGGGGACTGCCTGCCGCAATGTGTAAAAAGGGGGAATCTGCCTGCCGCAATGTGTAAAAAGGGGGAAGCTGCTTGCCGCAATGTGTAAAAAGGGGGAATCTGCTTGCCGCAATGTGTAACAAGGGGGAATCTGCCTGCCGTAATGTGTAACAAGGGGGATGCTGTCTGCCGTAATGTGTAACAAGGGCACGCTGTCTGCCATAATGTGTAACAAGGGCAAGCTGTCTGCTGTAATGTGTAACAAGGGCAAGCTGTCTGCTGTAATGTGTAAAAAGTGTACGATGTCTGCCATTATGTGTAACAAGGGCAGGCTGACTGCTGTTATGTGAAAAAAGTGTACGCTGTCTGCCGCTATGTTTAACAAGGGCAGGCTGTCTGCCGTTATGTGTAAAAAGTGTACGCTGTCTGCCGCTATGTTTAACAAGGGCAGGCTGTCTGCCGTTATGTGAAAAAAATGTACGCTGTCTGCCGCTATGTGTAACAAGGGCACGCTGTCTGCCGTTGTGTAAAAAAGGGGGATGCTGTCTGCCGTAATGTGTAAAAAGGGGACGCTGTCTGCTGTAATGTGTAAAAAGAGGACGCTGTCTGCTGTAATGTGTAAAAAGAGGAATCTGTCCGCCGTAAGGTGTAAAAGGGTCTCTACCTGGTGTAGTGGTGCTACTGTGCGGCGTAATTTGAATAATGGAGACTACTGTGCACCGTTTTATGAATTGGTATTATTTTGTGGCCACACCCCTTAACCACGAAGCCACGCCACTATGTTTTTTTGCGCGCGCCTACGGCGCGCACTGCCCCTGTTTTGCATGCAGGGGTGGGGCTCCAATGCCGTTTCTTGCACACACTGCTAAAATGTCTAGTTACGGCACTGTTGCTAGGTATCCACTTCCCTGAGCAGGCCCCCCTAACCAGATCCTCTCCAGGGGTGAGGGGGTGGACTTGGATGGGAAGGGAAGGGGGGGGGGCCCAAGCCATTTTGTCGCACATGGGCCCACTGCTCGCTAGTTCCACCACTGGGGGGCACGTCTAAAACTCTTCAGTCAGTTCTGGATTCATTCGGACCTGGACTCGTGGGTTTTACAAATAGTGTCCCAAGGGTACAAACTGGGGTTTCAAGAAGTTCCCCCTCACCGATTGTTCAAATCAGCCTTAGTCAGCAGGGAGAAGGTTTTTATTCAAGCCTCTTCGTGGTCCCGAAGCCGGACGGCTCAGTCAGACCAATCTTAAATCTGAAATCCCTTAATTTCTACCTAAAGAAATTCAATTTCAAGATGGAATCTCTCAGGGTAGTGATCTCCAGTCCGGGGGATAAAGGAGATTTCCTGGTTTTGGTAGACATAAAGGATGCCTACTTACATGTTCCTGACACAGAAGAGGTTTTCTTCTAGTGGAATGGCTCTGGAGATCCAGAGTCTGGTCAAACAAATTCTGAAACCAGCAAGAGTGTTAATCCATCAATGCATTCGGTTGCTGGGGAAGATGGTTGCGGCCTACGAGGCCATTCAGTTTGGCAGGCTCCATGCCAGAGTGTTCCAGTGGGACCTGTTGGACAAGTGGTCCGGATCCCACCTACACATGCACCGGAGGATAATACTGTCTTCCAAGACCAGAATCTCACTCCATTGGTGGCTGCACAGTTCTCACCACCTAGAGGGGCGATGGTTTGGGATCCAGGACGGGATCCTAGGGACCACGGATGCAACCCTCCAAGGCTGGGGAGCGGTCACACAGGGGGAAAACATCCAAGGAAGATGGTCAAGTCAGGAAAGTTGTCTCCACATAAATGTTCTGGAGTTAAGGGCCATTTAATAACTGCAGACACAGTACGCACTGGGACGGGTGCCCAGCATCCTCTACGGACTAAGAGAAAAGGATTTACCAGTAGGTATTAAAATCCTATTTTCTCTAAAGTCCTAGAGGATGCTGGGGACTCCGTAAGGACCATGGGGATAGACGGGCTCCGCAGGAGACATGGGCACTTTAAGAAAGACTTTAGTTCTGGGTGTGCACTGGCTCCTTCCTCTATGCCCCTCCTCCAGACCTCAGTTTGATACTGTGCCCAGTGGAGACTGGGTGCTTTTCAGGAGCTCTCCTGAGCTTTCTGACAGAAAGTATTTTGTTAGGTTTTTAATTTTCAGGGAGCACTGCTGGCAACAGACTCCCTCATCGAGGGACTGAGGGGAGAGAAGCAGCCCTACTCTCTGAGTTGCAAGGTCCTGCTTCTTAGGCTACTGGACACCATTAGCTCCAGAGGGATTGGTACGCAGGATCTCACCCTCGCCGTCCGTCCCAGAGCCGCGCCTCCGTCCCCCTCGCAGAGCCGGAAGATAGAAGCCGGGTGAGTATGAGAAGAAAAGAAGACTTCAGAGGCGGCAGAAGACTTCATGATCTTCACTGAGGTAACGCACAGCACTGCAGCTGTGTGCCTTTGCTCCCATACACCTCACATACTCCGGTCACTGTAAGGGTGCAGGGCGCAGGGGGGGCGCCCTGGGCAGCAATATAAACCTCTTTCGCAAAAATATAACATATATACAGCTGGGCACTGTATATATGTATGAGCCCCCACCAATTTTACAGTTTAAGCGGGACAGAAGCCCGCCTCCGAGGGGGCGGGGCTTCTCCCTCAGCACTCACCAGCGCCATTTTTTCTCCACAGCACCGCTGAGAGGAAGCTCCCCGGACTCTACCCTGCTTATACCACGTTAGACAAGAGGGTTGAAAAGAGGGGGGGGGGGGGGGCACATAATTCGCAAATTACATACAGCAGCACTACTGGGCAAACATTAAGTTACTGTTTTATTCCTGGGTTATATAGCGCAGGGGTGTGTGCTGGCATACTCCCTCTCTGTCTCTCCAAAGGGCCTTGTGGGGAAACTGTCTTCAGAAAAAGCATTCCCTGTGTGTGTGGTGTGTCGGTACACGTGTGTCGACATGTCTGAGGAAGAAGGCTATATTAGAGAGGAGCGGGAGCAAATGAATGTGGTGTCTCCGCCGACAGCTGATTGGATGGATATGTGGAATGTTTTAAATGCTAGTGTAAACTCATTGCACAAAAGATTAGACAAGGCAGAAGCTTTGGGACAGTCAGGGTCTCAACCCATGCCTGATCCTATGTTGCAGGGACTGTCAGGGTCTCATAAGCGCCCACTATCCCAGTTTGTTGACACAGATACCGACACGGATTCTGACTCCAGTGTCGATTACGATGATGCAAAGTTACAGCCAAAATTGGCAAAATCCATTCGATTTATGATTATGGCAATAAAAAATGTTTTGCACATCACAGAGTAACCCCCTGTCGCTGACAAGAGGGTACATATGTACAAGGGAAAGAAGCCTGAGGTAACCTTTCCCCCCTCACACGAGCTGAACGAGTTATGTGAAAAAGCTTGGAAATCTCCAGATAAAAGACTGCAGATTTCCAAAAGGATTCTTATGGCGTATCCTTTCCCATCAACGGATAGGTTACGATGGGAATCCTCCCCTAGGGTGGACAAAGCATTAACACGCTTATCCAAGAAGGTAGCCCTCCCGTCCCAGGATACGGCTACCCTCAAAGAGTGTGCTGACCGCAAACAGGAGATTACCCTGAAGTCCATTTATACACATTCAGGTACCTTACTCAGACCGGCAATTGCGTCGACCTGGGTGTGTAGTGCTGTAGCGGCATGGACAAATGCCTTATCTGAGGGGATGGATAGCCTAGACAAGGATACTATTTTATTGACCCTGGGGCATATAAGAGATGCTGTCCTATATATGTGTGTATGCAAACTACCGGTGGTGCTGCAGGGCCCACACCCTTTTACTTGTCTTGTAGATCAGCTCTGAAGCTGTTACAGTGCCCAGCTGCTGCAAGAAATCAGCTAGAATACTTCAGGGGCTTGGGCATGGCCAACATGAGCCCCACACCGAAGGAGGGTGGGGGTGTTTAATGCAAACTTGGGGTTATCCAAGCGCCGCAAAAGACCGCCATGCCCCACATGCCCCTTTTCTCTTTTCATATACAGATGAGGGTTCCAGCCAACTTTGGCCCACTGCTTGGATGACATCACCGAATGCAAATCCGTCTGCTGCAGACCTTCCCCCAGGAATGCTTGCAATAGTTGTTGCATATGGTTTAATGTCTGAGGGTGCTTCAGTATTAGGCAGCCTTCCGCCCTCCCATGTTCATCTGAAAAGATGTGGTCTCCCTGCAGTTGTTGTCCCCAGACGAGAGTTCCCTTGTGTTCCTCAGTTAAATCTCCTTAACTTGACGAGGGTGTGCCCGAGCAGCCGCCCTCCCCAGCCCTTTCCCAACACATACTTATCTTGCATATGAGATCTCTTGATCATGAAGATAGTTCTCACAGGTTGAGGTTCATCCTGGCCCCGCTCCCCGCTGGAGAGCGCTGATGGGGACAGCAGCGGGGCTTCAGCAGCAGGGTGAGTATGTGTGGCCAGAGACCTCCCTTCCCATGTGCAGGCCTGCAGAGTGTGCCGCGCAGGATGGGGCATGTGACACTCTCCCTCCCTGGGGCTCTTCCAGATGTAGCTCCTCAGCAGTATTTTTCCCGGGCTGCGCGGCGCTCTCCCCGACTGGCATCCGCCCTGGAACACTGCCTTCCTCAACGCAACATCAGCAGGGGGCCCGGGCCTCATCACCATCCCAGGTCTTTCTCATGTATGTATCATGTATGTGTGTGTGATATATGTATGAATCATATATGTTTGTGATAGATACATATATATATATATATATATGTATCTATCTATCTATTTATCTATCTATCGTATGTGTGTGTATATATGTATCTATCATGTATGTATGTATGTATGTGTTCTATCTATCTATCTATCGTGTGTGTGATATATGTATGTATCTATCATGTATGTGTTATATGTATGTATCACACCTTCCTCTATACATATACATACATACATACATACATACACACACCTATATCTGTACGTACACTGATATACACACACCAACATCTATACATAAACACGCTGACCCCTAAACGTACACCAACGTACCCACATGTGAATCTATACATACATGTGCTGACACCTGGACATACACTGATGTACCCACACCTAACATCTATACATACACATGCTAACAACTGGACGTATACAGACGTACCCACATTTGCATCCATGCATATATAGATGTAGGTGTGTGTACGTCAGTGTACGTCCAGGTGTCAACGCGTGTATGTATAGATGCAGGTGTGGGTACGTCTGTGTATGTACAGGTGTCTGAATGTGTATGTATAGATGCAGGTGTGGGAACGTCAGTGTAGGTTCAGGTGTCAGCGCGTGTATGTATAGATGCAGGTGCTTGTATGTCCAGATGTCAGTGCATGTATGTATAGATGCAAGTGTGGGTACGTCGGTGTATGTCCATTTGTCAGCGCGTGTATATATAGATGCAGGTGCTTGTATGTTGGTGTATGTCCAGGTGTCAGCATGTGTATGTATAGATGCAGGTGTGGGAATGTTGGTGTATGTCCAGGTGTCAGGGCGTGTATGTATGGATATTAGGTGTGGGTACATCAGTGTATGTCCAGGTGTTAGCGCATGTATGTATAGATGCAGGATAATAATCGCACAGCGTGCCCCCCGCCAACCACAAACCTCCCCCACCCCCCTGTATGACATAAACACCGCTAATTCCACTTACACACAATAATTTCAGTTTGCGACCAGGAGCCGGCAATGTATGTGCACCCAAATGAAGCCACTGTACATGCCCTGCAGGCTGCTATGTACTGCACAGGTGCAACAAATTTAAATGCCCTATCTTTAAAATGGGGCATATTTTACTAAATTAAAAAAACCTGTAACTTTCTGTAAAACCTTAACCCCAAAAGGCACTACACTAACATCGGGGTGTAGAGTTGGATGTTGATCCAAGGCACCAACAGGCTAAAGCTTTGACTGTTCCCAGGATGCCTTGCACCGCCTCCTCTATAACCCTGCCCAGTGGCGTAACTAGACCTTTGTGGGCCCCATAGCAAAATTCTGAATGGGCCCACCAGCACTCAACAAGAATGAGTGGCGTTTGGGGTTGTTCTATGAACGTGCTTGGGAGCCGGAAGGGGGGCGGAGCAATCAGGCAGGCAGTTGCAGTGCTGCCCAGCTATCTGTGGTGTGAGAAGAAGCAGGGGCACCCCACCGCTGGCAGTGCTGCAGCTAGCGGTGGTGGCAGCGGCGAGGCTGCTGGGCTGGGTCTTGAAAAAGGTGGAAAGAAGGGTGTTACGGCATGGAATGTACAAACTGCGAGACCCTGCTGGTAGCGCCTTTGTCTATTTAGTAGGAAGGGCACGTAACAGCCGGAGGGCAATGGAGGAAGCCCCTTTAGGGCTGGAGCCCGGCGGCAACTGACTCCGTTGTCTCTGGCAGTTCCGCCCCTGGACTAGAGGAATGGTCAAGAACATGGCAACATTTAATGCCAAAAAATGCAAAATCATACACGTCTCAAAAATACAAAGGCTAACTATAATATTAAGGGCATTATAATGGCAAGAGGAAAGCTATCTAAGTATTACTATTTCAGGTGAGCAATGTAACAAAGCAATAGGAAAGGCAAGTCAGATGCTTGTTTGCATAGGTAAAGAACCAGTAGCAGAAAAAAGTAATACAGGTTGAGTATCCCATATCCAAATATTCCGAAATACGGAATATTCCGAAATACGGACTTTTTTGAGTGAGACTGAGATAGTGAAACCTTTGTTTTTTGATGGCTCAGTGTACACAAACTTTGTTTAATACTCAAAGTTATTAAAAATATTGTATTAAATGAACTTCAGACTGTGTGTATAAGGTGTATATGACACATAAATGAATTCTGTGAATGTACACACACTTTGTTTAATGCACAAAGTTATAAAAAATATTGGCTAAAATGACCTTCAGGCTGTGTGTATATGGTATATATGAAACATAAATGCATTCTGTGCTTAGATTTAGGTCCCATCACCATAATATCTCGTTATGGTATGCAATTATTCCAAAATACAGAAAAATCCGATATCCAAAATTCCTCTGGTCCCAAGCATTTTGGATAAGGGATACTCAACCTGTAATGCCACTGTATAGGTCCTTGGTACAGCCACATTTAGAATCCTGTGTTCAGTTCCAGAAGCCATATCTCAAGTCCTGTTGGAGAAAGAGCACTATATAAATAAATAGTATCAAAATTTGTTTCACGGCACCCCTAGGCCAAAGTTTTTTTTATTGAGAAATTCAGAAAAAAATATAAAATTAAGTAAATTGTGTCTATAGCATGTCATCCTCAGGTTCAGTTATGTTGTGAGGGAATGGTTTTGCCAATTTAATAAAGTATGAATAATTTTAATTGGTCCTGGACCACCAAACTATGCTACCAGTGCAAGAACCCCAGTTTGGAAACTACTGCCATAAAATAAACCTTTTTTGTTTTTTTTAAACTACATGTAATACACCTTAGATCTCAGTTCCTAAAAGGTTTTAAACCCTTGCATACAGTAAACTACACATATTTAAAAATCCTACACCGGGCACAAGTGCTCACGGGCCAATTTCATGGCAGTCTCGGATAGTAGGGCATTGTGGATTCACCAAGGGAATGCTGATGCTGACTCCAAGAAGCCTCTTCAAGATCGCAGGAGCAGAGTCCTCTGCTTCTGCCAAATCCACTGCATGACGCTGGGGCTCTCTTGCAGGAGCCCACACCAGTGGGGGGCACCAGGGGCGGAACTACTGGCAGGGCAGGCAGTGCATTGCACTGGGGCCCCGCCGCACTCAAGGGCCCACAGCCGCCGGCATTACAATGAGTCACAATGACTCATTGTATCATGCCGCAGCCGCACACCAGCGCTCCCGTCAGGTCTGCGTCCTGCGACTCCCGCCGCCCGCCCGTCGTAACGAACAGATCAGGCCAGGGCACTACGGGCAGCAGCCGCAGCACCAGACACGCTGCCGCCTCTGTAACACACGAAGAGGGAGGAGGGTCGCTTGGAGATGAGAGGAGCAGCGGCACGGGCGGGAGGAGGAGGAGGAGGGAGGTGAAGGAAGGAGCCGCAGCAGCGCTTTGTTACTGGTGGAGGCGCTGCTGCTGCTGCCCCTCTGCTTCACTATAGGCTGTCTTCCGAGAACAGCCTATAGTGAAGCAGAGGGGCAGCAGCAGCAGCGCCTCCACCAATAAGACAGCGCTGCTGCGGCTCCCTCCTCCACCTCCCTCCTCCTCCTTCTCTACTGCCCGGGAATCGTCAAGCTGCACGAGGAGCCTGAGCCAGCGGAGAGGGTAAGTATAATTCTTCTTTCTTTCTTTCTTTCTTTCTTTCTTTCGTCTCTTTCTTTCTTTGTTGGGACTGCCTGCCGCTATGTGTAAAAAGGGGGAATCTGCCTGCCGCTATGTGTAAAAAGGGGGAATCTGCCTGCCGCTATGTGTAAAAAGGGGGAATCTGCCTGCCGCTATGTGTAAAAAGGGGGAATCTGCCTGCAGCTATGTGTAAAAGGGGGGAATCTGCCTGCAGCTATGTGTAAAAAGGGGGACTGCCTGCCGCAATGTGTAAAAAGGGGGAATCTGCCTGCCGCTATGTGTAAAAAGGGGGAATCTGCCTGCAGCTATGTGTAAAAAGGGGGACTGCCTGCCGCAATGTGTAAAAAGGGGGAATCTGCCTGCCGCAATGTGTAAAAAGGGGGAAGCTGCTTGCCGCAATGTGTAAAAAGGGGGAATCTGCTTGCCGCAATGTGTAACAAGGGGGAATCTGCCTGCCGTAATGTGTAACAAGGGGGATGCTGTCTGCCGTAATGTGTAACAAGGGCACGCTGTCTGCCATAATGTGTAACAAGGGCAAGCTGTCTGCTGTAATGTGTAACAAGGGCAAGCTGTCTGCTGTAATGTGTAAAAAGTGTACGATGTCTGCCATTATGTGTAACAAGGGCAGGCTGACTGCTGTTATGTGAAAAAAGTGTACGCTGTCTGCCGCTATGTTTAACAAGGGCAGGCTGTCTGCCGTAATGTGTAACAAGGGCACGCTGTCTGCCATAATGTGTAACAAGGGCAAGCTGTCTGCTGTAATGTGTAACAAGGGCAAGCTGTCTGCTGTAATGTGTAAAAAGTGTACGATGTCTGCCATTATGTGTAACAAGGGCAGGCTGACTGCTGTTATGTGAAAAAAGTGTACGCTGTCTGCCGCTATGTTTAACAAGGGCAGGCTGTCTGCCGTTATGTGTAAAAAGTGTACGCTGTCTGCCGCTATGTTTAACAAGGGCAGGCTGTCTGCCGTTATGTGAAAAAAATGTACGCTGTCTGCCGCTATGTGTAACAAGGGCACGCTGTCTGCCGTTGTGTAAAAAAGGGGGATGCTGTCTGCCGTAATGTGTAAAAAGGGGACGCTGTCTGCTGTAATGTGTAAAAAGAGGACGCTGTCTGCTGTAATGTGTAAAAAGAGGAATCTGTCCGCCGTGAGGTGTAAAAGGGTCTCTACCTGGTGTAGTGGTGCTACTGTGCGGCGTAATTTGAATAATGGAGACTACTGTGCACCGTTTTATGAATTGGTATTATTTTGTGGCCACACCCCTTAACCACGAAGCCACGCCACTATGTTTTTTTGCGCGCGCCTACAGCGCGCACTGCCCCTGTTTTGCATGCAGGGGTGGGGCTCCAATGCAGTTTCTTGCACACACTGCTAAAATGTCTAGTTACGGCACTGTTGCTAGGTATCCACTTCCCTGAGCAGGCCCCCCTCACCAGATCCTCTCCAGGGGTGAGGGGGTGGACTTGGATGGGAAGGGATGGGGGGGGGGGCCCAAGCCATTTTGTCGCACATGGGCCCACTGCTCGCTAGTTCCACCACTGGGGGGCACGTCTAAAACTCTTCAGTCAGTTCTGGATTCATTCGGACCTGGACTCGTGGGTTTTACAAATAGTGTCCCAAGGGTACAAACTGGGGTTTCAAGAAGTTCCCCCTCACCGATTGTTCAAATCAGCCTTAGTCAGCAGGGAGAAGGTTTTTATTCAAGCCTCTTCGTGGTCCCGAAGCCGGACGGCTCAGTCAGACCAATCTTAAATCTGAAATCCCTTAATTTCTACCTAAAGAAATTCAATTTCAAGATGGAATCTCTCAGGGTAGTGATCTCCAGTCCGGGGGATAAAGGAGATTTCCTGGTTTTGGTAGACATAAAGGATGCCTACTTACATGTTCCCATTTAGCCACTGCATCAAGCTACCTGAGGTTTGCAATTCAGGATTGTCATTACCAATTTCAGACGTTGCCGTTTGGTCTGTCCACGGCTCCGAGGATTTTCACCAGGGTGATGGCGGAAATGATGGTTCTCCTTCGCAAGCAAGGAGTCACAATTATCCCGTACTTGGATGATCTCCTGATAAAGGCGAGATCCAGGTACCAGTTGGTGCAAAACATCTACTCTCCCTGACAGTTCTTTAACAACATGGTTGGCTCCTAAACTTGCCAAAATCGCAGTTGGTCCTAATGACGCGGTTGTTGTTTTTGGGAGTGATACTGGACACAGAAGAGGTTTTCTTCTAGTGGAATGGCTCTGGAGATCCAGAGTCTGGTCAAACAAATTCTGAAACCAGCAAGAGTGTTAATCCATCAATGCATTCGGTTGCTGGGGAAGATGGTTGCGGCCTACGAGGCCATTCAGTTTGGCAGGCTCCATGCCAGAGTGTTCCAGTGGGACCTGTTGGACAAGTGGTCCGGATCCCACCTACACATGCACCGGAGGATAATCCTGTCTTCCAAGACCAGAATCTCACTCCATTGGTGGCTGCACAGTTCTCACCACCTAGAGGGGCGATGGTTTGGGATCCAGGACGGGATCCTAGGGACCACGGATGCAACCCTCCGAGGCTGGGGAGCGGTCACACAGGGGGAAAACATCCAAGGAAGATGGTCAAGTCAGGAAAGTTGTCTCCACATAAATGTTCTGGAGTTAAGGGCCATTTAATAACTGCAGACACAGTACGCACTGGGACGGGTGCCCAGCATCCTCTACGGACTAAGAGAAAAGGATTTACCAGTAGGTATTAAAATCCTATTTTCTCTAAAGTCCTAGAGGATGCTGGGGACTCCGTAAGGACCATGGGGATAGACGGGCTCCGCAGGAGACATGGGCACTTTAAGAAAGACTTTAGTTCTGGGTGTGCACTGGCTCCTCCCTCTATGCCCCTCCTCCAGACCTCAGTTTGATACTGTGCCCAGTGGAGACTGGGTGCTTTTCAGGAGCTCTCCTGAGCTTTCTGACAGAAAGTATTTTGTTAGGTTTTTAATTTTCAGGGAGCACTGCTGGCAACAGACTCCCTCATCGAGGGACTGAGGGGAGAGAAGCAGCCCTACTCTCTGAGTTGCAAGGTCCTGCTTCTTAGGCTACTGGACACCATTAGCTCCAGAGGGATTGGTACGCAGGATCTCACCCTCGCCGTCCGTCCCAGAGCCGCGCCTCCGTCCCCCTCGCAGAGCCGGAAGATAGAAGCCGGGTGAGTATGAGAAGAAAAGAAGACTTCAGAGGCGGCAGAAGACTTCATGATCTTCACTGAGGTAACGCACAGCACTGCAGCTGTGTGCCTTTGCTCCCATACACCTCACATACTCCGGTCACTGTAAGGGTGCAGGGCGCAGGGGGGGCGCCCTGGGCAGCAATATAAACCTCTTTCGCAAAAATATAACATATATACAGCTGGGCACTGTATATATGTATGAGCCCCCACCAATTTTACAGTTTAAGCGGGACAGAAGCCCGCCTCTGAGGGGGCGGGGCTTCTCCCTCAGCACTCACCAGCGCCATTTTTTCTCCACAGCACCGCTGAGAGGAAGCTCCCCGGACTCTACCCTGCTTATACCACGTTAGACAAGAGGGTTGAAAAGAGGGGGGGGGGGGGGGCACATAATTCGCAAATTACATACAGCAGCACTACTGGGCAAACATTAAGTTACTGTTTTATTCCTGGGTTATATAGCGCTGGGGTGTGTGCTGGCATACTCCCTCTCTGTCTCTCCAAAGGGCCTTGTGGGGAAACTGTCTTCAGAAAAAGCATTCCCTGTGTGTGTGGTGTGTCGGTACACGTGTGTCGACATGTCTGAGGAAGAAGGCTATATTAGAGAGGAGCGGGAGCAAATGAATGTGGTGTCTCCGCCGACAGCTGATTGGATGGATATGTGGAATGTTTTAAATGCTAGTGTAAACTCATTGCACAAAAGATTAGACAAGGCAGAAGCTTTGGGACAGTCAGGGTCTCAACCCATGCCTGATCCTATGTTGCAGGGACTGTCAGGGTCTCATAAGCGCCCACTATCCCAGTTTGTTGACACAGATACCGACACGGATTCTGACTCCAGTGTCGATTACGATGATGCAAAGTTACAGCCAAAATTGGCAAAATCCATTCGATTTATGATTATGGCAATAAAAAAGGTTTTGCACATCACAGAGTAACCCCCTGTCGCTGACAAGAGGGTACATATGTACAAGGGAAAGAAGCCTGAGGTAACCTTTCCCCCCTCACACGAGCTGAACGAGTTATGTGAAAAAGCTTGGAAATCTCCAGATAAAAGACTGCAGATTTCCAAAAGGATTCTTATGGCGTATCCTTTCCCATCAACGGATAGGTTACGATGGGAATCCTCCCCTAGGGTGGACAAAGCATTAACACGCTTATCCAAGAAGGTAGCCCTCCCGTCCCCTACCCTCAAAGAGTGTGCTGACCGCAAACAGGAGATTACCCTGAAGTCCATTTATACACATTCAGGTACCTTACTCAGACCGGCAATTGCGTCGACCAGGGTGTGTAGTGCTGTAGCGGCATGGACAAATGCCTTATCTGAGGGGATGGATAGCCTAGACAAGGATACTATTTTATTGACCCTGAGGCATATAAGAGATGCTGTCCTATATATGTGTGTATGCAAACTACCGGTGGTGCTGCAGGGCCCACACCCTTTTACTTGTCTTGTAGAGCAGCTCTGAAGCTGTTACAGTGCCCAGCTGCTGCAAGAAATCAGCTTGAATGCTTCAGGGGCTTGGGCATGGCCAACATGAGCCCCACACCGAAGGAGGGTGGGGGTGTTTAATGCAAACTTGGGGTTATCCAAGCGCCGCAAAGACCGCCATGCCCCGCATGCCCCTTTTCTCTTTTCATATACAGATGAGGGTTCCAGCCAACTTTGGCCCACTGCTTGGATGACATCACCGAATGCAAATCCGTCTGCTGCAGACCTTCCCCCAGGAATGCTTGCAATAGTTGTTGCATATGGTTTAATGTCTGAGTGTGCTTCAGTATTAGGCAGCCTTCCGCCCTCCCATGTTCATCTGAAAAGATGTGGTCTCCCTGCAGTTGTTGTCCCCAGACGAGAGTTCCCTTGTGCTTCCTCAGTTAAATCTCCTTAACTTGACGAGGGTGTGCCCGAGCAGCCGCCCTCCCCAGCCCTTTCCCAACATATACTTATCTTGCATATGAGATCTCTTGATCAGGTTGAGGTTCATCCTGGCCCCGCTCCCCGCTGGAGAGCGCTGATGGGGACAGCAGCGGGGCTTCAGCAGCAGGGTGAGTATGTGTGGCCAGAGACCTCCCTTCCCATGTGCAGGCCTGCAGAGTGTGCCGCGCAGGATGGGGCATGTGACACTCTCCCTCCCTGGGGCTCTTCCAGATGTAGCTCCTCAGCAGTATTTTTCCCGGGCTGCGCGGCGCTCTCCCCGACTGGCATCCGCCCTGGAACACTGCCTTTCTCAACGCAACATCAGCAGGGGGCCCGGGCCTCATCACCATCCCAGGTCTTTCTCATGTATGTATCATGTATGTGTGTGTGATATATGTATGAATCATATATGTTTGTGATAGATACATATATATATATATATATATACACAGGGGGGTGGGGGATATAGCGACCGTCGGTGTCTTAAAAATAGTTCAGAAATTGTGGAGTTAAAATCGTATCTAAAATGAGTAACCAGATCTAGAAATTATTTAAAAAAGGGGGGTGATGTTTATTTAAACACTAAAACAGACAAATTAATTACATACAATCTCTAAAATTTAAGCAGCAACAATTCTTAAAAAATGGGATAAAAACAATAAAGACAATGCTATAAATACCAGTTAAAAGATATAAAACAATTTTAACTTAACTTGGTATGAGGTCACTACCTGGCAGTGACCTCATACCAAGTTAAGTTAAAATTGTTTTATATCTTTTAACTGGTATTTATAGCATTGTGTTTATTGTTTTTATCCCATTTTTTAAGAATTGTTGCTGCTTAAATTTTAGAGATTGTATGTAATTAATTTGTCTGTTTTAGTGTTTAAATAAACATCACCCCCCTTTTTTAAATAATTTCTAGATCTGGTTACTCATTTTAGATACGATTTTAACTCCACAATTTCTGAACCATTTTTAAGACACCGACGGTCGCTATATCCCCCACCCCCCTGTGTGCATTACTCGTTGTTTCAGGGAACTACCATCCCTGTGTTTTCTGGGGGACAGCTGACGCCCTGTGCTAATTCCTAGGGAGTGTCGTTAATTCTTACGTGGACTCTAGATTATTTGGTGTTGTACACAAGTGGCGCAATAAACTCTCCCCTATTTTTTGATATATATATATATGTATCTATCTATCTATCTATCGTATGTGTGTGTATATATGTATCTATCATGTATGTATGTATGTATCTATCTTGTAGGTATGTGTTCTATCTATCTATCTATCTATCTATCTATCTATCTATCGTGTGTGTGATATATGTATGTATCTATCATGTATGTGTTATATGTATGTATCACACCTTCCTCTATACATATACATACATACATACATACATACATACATACACACACCTATATCTGTACGTACACTGACATACACACACCAACATCTATACATAAACACGCTGACCCCTAAACGTACACCAACGTACCCACATGTGAATCTATACATACATGTGCTGACACCTGGACATACACTGATGTACCCACACCTAACATCTATACATACACATGCTAACAACTGGACGTATACAGACGTACCCACATTTGCATCCATGCATATATAGATGTAGGTGTGTGTACGTCAGTGTACGTCCAGGTGTCAACGCGTGTATGTATAGATGCAGGTGTGGGTACGTCTGTGTATGTCCAGGTGTCAGAATGTGTATGTATAGATGCAGGTGTGGGAACGTCAGTGTAGGTTCAGGTGTCAGCGCGTGTATGTATAGATGCAGGTGCTTGTATGTCCAGATGTCAGTGCATATATGTATAGATGCAAGTGTGGGTACGTCGGTGTATGTCCATTTGTCAGCGCGTGTATATATAGATGCAGGTGCTTGTATGTTGGTGTATGTCCAGGTGTCAGCATGTGTATGTATAGATGCAGGTGTGGGAATGTTGGTGTATGTCCAGGTGTCAGGGCGTGTATGTATGGATATTAGGTGTGGGTACATCAGTGTATGTCCAGGTGTTAGCGCATGTATGTATAGATGCAGGATAATAATCGCACAGCGTGCCCCCCGCCAACCACAAACCTCCCCCACCCCCCTGTATGACATAAACACCGCTATTCCACTTACACACAATCATTTCAGTTTGCGACCAGGAGCCGGCAATGTATGTGCACCCAAATGAAGCCACTGTACATGCCCTGCAGGCTGCTATGTACTGCACAGGTGCAACAAATTTAAATGCCCTATCTTTAAAATGGGGCATATTTTACTAAATTAAAAAAACCTGTAACTTTCTGTAAAACCTTAACCCCAAAAGGCACTACACTAACATCGGGGTTTAGAGTTGGATGTTGATCCAAGGCACCAACAGGCTAAAGCTTTGACTGTTCCCAGGATGCCTTGCACCGCCTCCTCTATAACCCTGCCCAGTGGCGTAACTAGACCTTTGTGGGCCCCATAGCAAAATTCTGAATGGGCCCACCAGCACTCAACAAGAATGAGTGGCGTTTGGGGTCAGAAAAGTAGAGGGGAAGGGGTCTGACAGGGGTGGTCTTCTGTTTGCCGGCGGTCGGGCTCCCGGCGCTCAGTATACCGGCGCCGGGAACCCGACAGCCGGAATACCGACAATTATTTTCCCTCGTGGGGGTCCACGACCCCCATAGAGGGAGAATAAAATAGTGTGGCGCGCGTAGCGCGCCACCGTGCCCGTAGCGTGGCGAGCGCAGCGAGCCCGCAAGGGGCTCATTTGCGCTCGCCAAGCTGTCGGTAAGCCGGCGGTCGGGCTCCCGGCGCCGGGATGCTGGTCGCCGGGAGCCCGACCGCCGGCCAGCCGTAGTGAACCCGTCTGACAGAGTAGGGGGCAGGACATGAATGAATAGAAACTGAGGTGTCCATTATATAAAGAAATACAGTATGTGTGTCTATGTGTATATCACACACACACATATAAGGGAAATTCAAATGCCCTCAATTATTGCGCCCATTACACTCTGGTTTAGGTGCACAAAGCACCTAAACCTGAATAAAGTAATGGGCGCGATCGTGAAAAGACACCGTTTGGTTGCCCAAATGGGTCTCTTTGCACACATTTCAGCTTGTTTCCCCTGGGGGTAGCGAGCTGAAATAAACATGTCGCACCCGTTGGCAGCAACATTAGAATAGCTGCTGACGGGCACGATTGAGGGAGGAAAGGGACATTTGAATCCAGCCCATAGATACAATGTGAATATGTAATTTGTACCTTCCTATCTTAAAATGTATATAGTAGTGTATACACTAGAGGTCTTTCCGAACCCCCTAATCCTAACATTGTAATTTGCTTTAGGGCGCACCTCCAATTAGTCTAGTGTTTCGTATTTTCACATTAAATACTTTCTTGCATTGGTTGGTTAAAGATTAGATCGTATATTTTTCTAGATATAGCTGTGCATAGTCTACAAGGCTACATGCTTCTCCCCTAACTAGAGATGTGCAGCGGGCATTTTTCGTGTTTCATGTTTTGGTTTTGGTTTTGGTTTCGGATCCGCAGTTGTGTTTTGGATACGGACGCGTTTTGGCAAAACCACACTTTCGGGTTTTGGATTCGGGTGATTTTTTTTTAAAACCTCAAACAGCTAAAATCATAGAATTTGGGGGTAATTTTGATCCTATAGTATTAAGCTCAATAACCAATTTCTACTCCTTTCCAGTCTATTCTGAACACCTCACACCTCCCAATATTATTTTTAGTCCTAAAATTTGCACCAAGGTCCCTGGATGACTAAGCTAAGCGACCCAAGTGGGCAGCACAAACACCTGGCCCATCTAGGAGTGGCACTGCAGTGTCAGACAGGATGGCACTTAAAAAAATAGCCCCAAACAGCACATGATGCAAAGATAAATAAAAAAAGAGGCGCAAGATGAAATTGTAGTGTGTCTCTCCTGCTCAGTGTCAGTTCTCAGTAGTATCCTCATCAGTGCTCAGTATCACTGCTCATTGTCTTGTGCTGCATTGTGGTGCTCAGTATACTAGAGTACATTACTAATAGTCCAGTGCTGCATCTTGCTGCTCAGTGTCAGTTCTAGTATCCTCATCAGTGCTCAGTATCACTGCTCATTGTTTTGTGCTGCATTGTGGTGCTCAGTATACTACAGAACATTACTAATAGTCCAGTGCTGCATCTGGCTGCTCTGTGTCAGTTCTAGTAATCTCATCAGTGCTCCGTATCACTGCTCATTGTCTTGTGGTGCTCAGTATACTACAGTACATTACTAATACTCCAGTGTCTTGTGCCGCATATGGCTGCTGTAGGGTGCTGTGGTAGTGTCCTGTCACTGTGCATATGTCATCATTCCAGTCACAGTGACATACCCTCCAACTGTACCTTTTTAATAGGTACAGTACCTTTTTTTCATGGTCTGTACCTATTTTTGGCTCTCCAAACTTCCATTGAAAGTATAGGAAAAGGGGCATGACCACGCCCCTTTACCTGTGACCACGCCCCTTTTTCTAATTTGTACCGATTTTTGTGTGTAAAATGTTGGAGGGTATGCAGTGATATCTGGTATCTATCTAGTGGTATCTAATTCCAGACATTACCACCGTCTAATTCCAGATATATTACTGGCATATAATTCCACACATTAAAAAATGGAGAACAAAAAGGTGGAGGGTAAAATAAGAATTTACTTACCGATAATTCTATTTCTCGTAGTCCGTAGTGGATGCTGGGGACTCCGTCAGGACCATGGGGAATAGCGGCTCCGCAGGAGACAGGGCACAAAAGTAAAAGCTTTAGGATCAGGTGGTGTGCACTGGCTCCTCCCCCTATGACCCTCCTCCAAGCCTCAGTTAGGATACTGTGCCCGGACGAGCGTACACAATAAGGAAGGATTTTGAATCCCGGGTAAGACTCATACCAGCCACACCAATCACACTGTACAACCTGTGATCTGAACCCAGTTAACAGCATGATAACAGCGGAGCCTCTGAAAAGATGGCTCACAACAATAATAACCCGATTTTTGTAACAATAACTATGTACAAGTATTGCAGACAATCCGCACTTGGGATGGGCGCCCAGCATCCACTACGGACTACGAGAAATAGAATTATCGGTAAGTAAATTCTTATTTTCTCTGACGTCCTAAGTGGATGCTGGGGACTCCGTCAGGACCATGGGGATTATACCAAAGCTCCCAAACGGGCGGGAGAGTGCGGATGACTCTGCAGCACCGAGTGAGAGAACTCCAGGTCCTCCTCAGCCAGGGTGTGCCCCTGACCAAGTAGCAGCTCGGCAAAGTTGTAAAGCCGAGACCCCTCGGGCAGCCGCCCAAGATGAGCCCACCTTCCTTGTGGAATGGGCATTTACATATTTTGGCTGTGGCAGGCCTGCCACAGAATGTGCAAGCTGAATTGTACTACACATCCAACTAGCAATCGTCTGCTTAGAAGCAAGAGCACCCAGTTTGTTGGGTGCATACAGGATAACAGCAAGTCAGTTTTCCTGACTCCAGCCGTCCTGGAAACCTATATTTTCAGGGCCCTGACAACATCTAGCAACTTGGAGTCCTCCAAGTCCCTAGTAGCCGCAGGTACCACAATAAGCTGGTTCAGGTGAAACGCTGACACCACCTTAGGGAGAAACTGGGGACGAGTCCGCAGCTCTGCCCTGTCCGAATGGACAATCAGATATGGGCTTTTGTGAGACAAAGCCGCCAATTCTGACACTCGCCTGGCCGAGGCCAGGGCCAACATCATGGTCACTTTCCATGTGAGATATTTCAAATCCACAGATTTGAGCGGTTTAAACCAATGTGATTTGAGGAATCCCAGAACTACGTTGAGATCCCACAGTGCCACTGGAGGCACAAAAGGGGGTTGTATATGCAGTACTCCCTTGACAAACTTCTGGACTTCAGGAACTGAAGCCAATTCTTTCTGGAAGAAAATCGACAGGGCCGAAATTTGAACCTTAATGGACCCCAATTTGAGGCCCATAGACACTCCTGTTTGCAGGAAATGCAGGAATCGACCGAGTTGAAATTTCTTCGTGGGGCCTTCCTGGCCTCACACCACGCAACATATTTTCGCCACATGTGGTGATAATGTTGTGCGGTCACCTCCTTCCTGGCTTTGACCAGGGTAGGAATGACCTCTTCCGGAATGCCTTTTTCCCTTAGGATCCGGCGTTCAACCGCCATGCCGTCAAACGCAGCCGCGTTAAGTCTTGGAACAGACATGGTACTTGCTGAAGCAAGTCCCTTCTTAGCGGCAGAGGCCATGAGTCCTCTGTGAGCATCTCTTGAAGTTCCGGGTACCAAGTCCTTCTTGGCCAATCCGGAGCCACGAGTATAGTTCTTACTCCTCTACGTCTTATAATTCTCAGTACCTTAGGTATGAGAAGCAGAGGAGGGAACACATACACCGACTGGTACACCCACGGTGTTACCAGAACGTCCACAGCTATTGCCTGAGGGTCTCTTGACCTGGCGCAATACCTGTCCAGTTTTTTGTTCAGGCGGGACGCCATCATGTCCACCTTTGGTCTTTCCCAACGGTTCACAATCATGTGGAAGACTTCCCGATGAAGTCCCCACTCTCCCGGGTGGAGGTCGTGCTGAGGAAATCTGCTTCCCAGTTGTCCACTCCCGGAATGAACACTGCTGACAGTGCTATCACATGATTTTCCGCCCAGCGAAGAATCCTTGCAGATTCTGCCATTGTCCTCCTGCTTCTTGTGCCGCCCTGTCTGTTTACGTGGGCGACTGCCGTGATGTTGTCCCACTGGATCAATACCGGCTGACCTTGAAGCAGAGGTCTTGCTAAGCTTAGAGCATTGTAAATTGCTCTTAGCTCCAGTATATTTATGTGGAGAGAAGTCTCCAGACTTGATCACACTCCCTGGAAATTTTTTCCTTGTGTGACTGCTCCCCAGCCTTTCAGGCTGGCATCCGTGGTCACCAGGACCCAGTCCTGAATGCCGAATCTGTGGCCCTTTAGTAGATGAGCACTCTGCAGCCACCACAGAAGAGACACCCTTGTCCTTGGAGACAGGGTTATCCGTTGATGCATCTGAAGATGCGATCCGGACCATTTTTCCAGCAGATCCCACTGAAAAGTTCTTGCGTGAAATCTGCCGAATGGAATCGCTTCGTAAGAAGCCACCATTTTTCCCAGGACCCTTGTGCAATGATGCACTGACACTTTTCCTGGTTTTAGGAGGTTCCTGACTAGCTCGGATAACTCCCTGGCTTTCTCCTCCGGGAGAAACACCTTTTTCTGGACTGTGTCCAGAATCATCCCTAGGAACAGCAGACGTGTCGTCGGAGACAGCTGCGATTTTGGAATATTTAGAATCCACCCGTGCTGTCATAGAACTACTTGAGATAGTGCTACTCCGACCTCCAACTGTTCTCTGGACCTTGCCCTTATCAGGAGATCGTCCAAGTAAGGGATAATTAAGACGCCTTTTCTTTGAAGAAGAATCATCATTTCGGCCATTACCTTGGTAAAGACCCGGGGTGCCGTGGACAATCCAAACGGCAGCGTCTGAAACTGATAGTGACAGTTTTGTACCACGAACCTGAGGTACCCTTGGTGAGAAGGGCAAATTGGGACATGGAGGTAAGCATCCTTGATGTCCAGGGACACCATATAGTCCCCTTCTTCCTGGTTCGCTATCACTGCTCTGAGTGACTCCATCTTGATTTGAACCTTTGTATGTAAGCGTTCAAATATTTCAGATTTAGAATAGGTCTCACCGAGCCGTCTGGCTTTAGTACCACAATATAGTGTGGAATAATACCCCTTTCCTTGTTGTAGGAGGGGTACTTTGATTATCACCTGCTGGGAATACAGCTTGTGAATTGTTTCCAATACTGCCTCCCTGTCGGAGGGAGACGTTGGTAAAGCAAACTTCAGGAACCTGCGAGGGGGAGACGTCTCGAATTTCCAATCTGTACCCCTGGGTTACTACTTGTAGGATCCAGGGGTCCACTTGCGAGTGAGCCCACTGCGTGTTGAAACTCTTGAGACGACCCCCCACCGCACCTGTTTGTACGGCCCCAGCGTCATGCTGAGGACTTGGCAGAAGCGGTGGAAGGCTTCTGTTCCTGGGAATGGGCTGCCTGCTGCAGTCTTCTTCCCTTACCTCTATCCCTGGGCAGATATGACTGGCCTTTTGCCCGCTTGCCCTTATGGGGACGAAAGGACTGAGGCTGAAAAGACGATGTCTTTTTCTGCTGAGATGTGACTTGGGGTAAAAAAGGTGGATTTTCCAGCTGTTGCCGTGGCCACCAGGTCCGATGGACCGACCCCAAATAACTCCTCCCCTTTATACGGCAATACTTCCATGTGCCGTTTGGAATCTGCATCACCTGACCACTGTCGTGTCCATAAACATCTTCTGGCAGATATGGACATCGCACTTACTCTTGATGCCAGGGTGCAATTATCCCTCTGTGCATCTCGCATATATAGAAATGCATCCTTTAAATGCTCTATAGTCAATAAAATACTGTCCCTGTCAAGGGTATCAATATTTCCAGTCAGGGAATCCGACCAAGCCACCCCAGCGCTGCCCATCCAGGCTGAGGCGATCGCTGGTCGCAGTATAACACCAGTATGTGTGTATATACTTTTTAGGATATTTTCCAGCCTCCTATCAGTTGGCTCCTTGAGGGCGGCCGTATCTGGAGACGGTAACGCCACTTGTTTTGATAAGCGTGTGAGCGCCTTACCCACCCTAAGGGGTGTTTCCCAACGCGCCATAACTTCTGGCGGGAAAGGGTATACCGCCAATAATTTTCTATCGGGGGAAACCCACGCATCATCACACACTTCATTTAATTTATCTGATTCAGGAAAAACCACATGTAGTTTTTTCACACTCCACATAATACCCTTTTTTGTGGTACTTGTAGTATCAGAAATATGTAACATCTCCTTCATTGCCCTTAACAAGTAACGTGTGGCCCTAAAGGAAAATACGTTTGTTTCTTCACCGTCGACACTGGAGTCAGTGTCCGTGTCTGTGTCTGTGTCGACCGACTGAGGTAAAAGGACGTTTTAACGCCCCTGACGGTGTTTGAGACGCCTGGACAGGTACTAATTGGTTTGCCGGCCGTCTCATGTCGTCAACCGACCTTGCAGCGTGTTGACATTATCACGTAATTCCTTAAATAAGCCATCCATTCCGGTGTCGACTCCCTAGAGAGTGACATCACCATTACAGGCAATTGCTCCGCCTCCTCACCAACATCGTCCTCATACATGTCGACACACACGTACCGACACACAGCACACACACAGGGAATGCTCTGATAGAGGACAGGACCCCACTAGCCCTTTGGGGAGACAGAGGGAGAGTTTGCCAGCACACACCAAAAACGCTATAATTATACAGGGACAACCTTTATATAAGTGTTTTTCCCTTATAGCATTTTAATATATATAGTCATATCGCCAAATAAGTGCCCCCCCTCTCTGTTTTAACCCTGTTTCTGTAGTGCAGTGCAGGGGAGAGCCTGGGAGCCTTCCCACCAGCATTTCTGTGAGGGAAAATGGCGCTGTGTGCTGAGGAGAATAGGCCCCGCCCCCTTTTTGGCGGGCTTCTTCTCCCGTTTTTCTGAGACCTGGCAGGGGTTAAATACATCCATATAGCCCCCAGGGGCTATGTGTGATGTATTTTTAGCCAGAATAAGGTACTATCATTGCTGCCCAGGGCGCCCCCCCCAGCGCCCTGCACCCTCAGTGACCGCTGCTATGAAGTGTGCTGACAACAATGGCGCACAGCTGCAGTGCTGTGCGCTACCTTATGAAGACTGAAAAGTCTTCTGCCGCCGGTTTCTGGACCTCTTCACTTTTTGGCATCTGCAAGGGGGTCGGCGGCGCGGCTCCGGGACGAACCCCAGGGTGATACCTGTGTTCCGACTCCCTCTGGAGCTAATGGTGTCCAGTAGCCTAAGAAGCCAATCCATCCTGCATGCAGGTGAGTTCACTTCTCTCCCCTAAGTCCCTCGATGCAGTGAGCCTGTTGCCAGCAGGACTCACTGAAAATAAAAAAAACCTAACAAAACTTTTACTCTAAGCAGCTCTTTAGGAGAGCCACCTAGATTGCACCCTTCTCGGCCGGGCACAAAAATCTAACTGAGGCTTGGAGGAGGGTCATAGGAGGAGGAGCCAGTGCATATTTGTCATTTGCTGCCACATATTAGCATAATTTTGTTTCAACTAGAAAAAAAAAAAATTGGACAGATAATCTAAGTGTGGATCCAGTTTAAAGGTCCGTATTCACGGCCCGATTTTGGGGAGAGATGTGTGCTGAGCGAACTGCTCAGCACACATCTCTCCCCCCGCTCAGCACAGCGTGATGTGTACTGAGCGTACGAGGGGTGGGGGGGGGCGCTCATTTCACCCCCTGTGTAGGGCATTCTGTGTGTATCCAGCTTAACAGGTGTGAGCAGTGCCAGATTAAGGTCCACATGGGCCTGGAGCTGAAATTTACAAAGGGCCTAATTGTGCACCGCCACATGGGGTGTGGCTAGTGGTGTGGGGGGCATGATCAGTGGTGTGGGGGTGTGGCCTTCCTTCAGTCACCTTAATTGCCATCTCCACTTCACTTATATCAACAGTGTAATGTGAAAGTTAACAAACAAAAGGAAACCCCCTGTAAATAGCAGTGCCGCTTATACACATAATGATGCCCACGGTAGGAATGCCCCTTATACACATAATTCCCCGTGGCAGCAGTGCCTCTTATACACATAATAAATGTCCGTGGTAGCAGTGCCACTTACATACATGTTAACGTCCACAGTATCAATGCCGCTTATACACATAATAAATGCCCATGGTAGCAGTGCCGCTTATTCCACATACAACTGACGGAAACGCAGTTCTGCCCCGTTCTGATACACTTTAACCCCTAACAAAAAAAGGTATCAGGAATACCTAGGGAGCACAATAACAAATTTATAAAAAATTTATTTTACATACACATTATGCACACATAATAACAATATATCATAAAAAATATATTAACTGAACAATTGAACAAGACTCCTTTTATCTTCAAATAATTAAGGTTACCTAATAAGGGTTTATGGACAGAAATCCTTAATCGATGGTATCCAATCCTAAAAAGTGTCATATAGAATTTTAGTTTCAATAGTTGTATTCCATTAAAGTTAGTTGTGCTTATTTATTCCAGCAATGTCAGTCTCTGGAGAGAGGGCGTCTGACTGTACGGTTCAAAAAGAGCGCGGTGCTATGCTCCACCTCCTAGATGTTACTCTTATCCCCACAGCATCGTGGGTAAAGTACTTTAACAGCTGCTGGCCTTCTCCATTCCTAATGTTTGTTAATAGCATCTTGGATATACAGTAACTTTGTACAATAACTACAAACATCAAAGGTGGAGCATAGCGCTGGTACGTTACATACAGAGCCCCGGCGACCTCCTTTTGTCAGCGTAAAAGTTATTCCGTTACATCATTGCTGTGGGGATAAGTGTAACATCTAGGAGGTGGAGCATAGCGCCGTGCTCTTTTTTGGGTAAATGTATGATCTGGCAATATGGGGGAGAAGCGGTATCAGCGCACATGATGTGCGTTATACCTCTTCTCCCCCATGTATGATGGCTGCGGTGCGGCTATCTAAAACATAGCAGGCGGATATGCGCGGGCAATATATGAACGGTCAGCATCGCTGACCATTCCGACACCTGCAGCTGTCGATTTGGACAGCTGCAGGTGTCATACACCTGCACCATACACTACAGCAGGTACAGAGCTGTCGCTGTCTGTGGCGGGTGCCGGCACCGGACTGCGCTGAAGTTCTCACCTGAGTAACGAGTTCCTGCGCATGCACAGAGGAGCCGGCCGGGTAGGAGACGCAGCGCGTCAGCACTGAGCTGACGCGCTGTGTGCTCAGGGGTACATCACCGGAGGGGGGAGCGCTTCGGCAGACAAGATGTTAATACATCTTGTTGATGTCCCTTCCTGCTTCGCCTCAGTAATGAGGCGACGCAGGAAGTGTTATAGCGGCATGATGCGTGCGGCTATAATACATTTACCTATTTGTGCCGTACAGTCAGGCTCCCCCCCTCCAGAGACTGACATTGCTGGAATAAACAAGCACTAACTTTATCAGAATACAACTGTTGAAACTAAACTTCTATTTGGCACTTTTTAGGATTGGATACCATCGATTATTGGGTAACCTTAATGATTAGAAATAAGACAAGTCTTGTTCATTTAATATATTTTTAATGACTTACAGTATTGTTATTATGTATGCATAATGTGTATGTACAGTAATATTCATTTTTAATAAATATGTTATGGCACGCCCTAAGTATTCCTATTACCTTTTTTTGTTGTTACTTAACCCTGGCATCACAGTACTGCAGCATTACATGAGAATTCTACATACAATAATATAGCGATTGGCCAAACAGTTTTGATGCCTTGATAAGCGCTAGGTATTCATTTGTTGTTTCACTTTTATCCCTGCCTACCACCACATACACACACATAGTACACACAACAAACACGCACCACCACATATACACACACAGTACACACACCACCACTGCATATACACACGCACAGTATACACTACATACACATACAGTACACAAACATCACTACACACAGTACACACACCACCACATATATATATATATATATATATATATATATATATATATATATATATATATATATATATATACACACGCCACTGCATATACACATGCACAGTACACGCACACACACCACCACATATACACACAGACAGTACACACACATCACCACATAGTGCATAGTGCACACTACACACATACACTACACAGACATACAGTACACACAAACACACATACAATACACAACATCACATGTACATACATACACACCACTACATGCACACAAACACTACACACACAAAGCAGTCGATGCTACTTATCCAGAAGCCATTGTACAACTTACAATTACCAGGCTTCATGCAGCAGCAGCAGCTCCTCGTGTAGTCTGAGGGGGCGGAGCTTGTGAGTGACAGGATCAGTCAGGACCCCGGAGAAGGAGAGACTGGGGGAGAGATGCGGCCACCACACTGCCTGCACCGTCCTGTGGCTCTTGGTGAGAGTGCTGGCGTCGGGGCATGGGAGAGAGGACAGTCGCTGACAGTCTGTGACAGGAAAAAGTTATTTTCCTGTCATGGCTGTCAGTCTCCTGTGGGCCTGTTTGCAATGGGGGGCCTGGAGCTGCAGCTCCATCCGCCCCATTGTTAATCCGGCCCTGGGTGTGAGCATCATACAACTACTGACTTGCCAGTAACTATACAGCAGCTCCATACCTTGTGACTTGAAGAAACACCAGTTAACCCCGGGAATGCTGCAGTCAAAGCAACAATTCCTCTTCTTACATTCCGCTGCACTTATTGTGGGGTAGCCGCAATCCCTTCTGCTGTACGGTTCCACATTACATTGTTTCTTGTCACTTCCTGTTGATGCAGTAAGGAAACATCCAGGAATTACAGCAGCTTAGTTTTTTTTTTTTTTTAACTGGTGCAATTTAGCTAAAACAGCTAACAGGAAATTTCCACATAAATGGTATTTTCTAATCTTATCTGACCATGACTAAGAATAAAGGATACACAAGATAAACTCTTATAGCTATGGACCTTATCCATGTTTAAGCTCCATCAAATCTGTAATCAATAGCACTACATGCTCCCACTCTACCACTGTACTGTATACTCTACCTGTGTTTTTAAGGTTAAAAACACCATTTAACCCCAGTGACACTTGAATTAAAGCAGCAGCCTCTATAATAGCATTCTTTAGCATTAATCCCAGGAAATCTGCAATCTTCACGCTCTTTGATAGCCACGCTACATTGCTGTTTACTTGGATGGAGCAGAGAGCACAACATCAGGACACAGGAAATATTACAATGCATGATAAGAAAGGTGTGAGCTCTACAGCAAGGCCTCTAACCCTTTGCCAGTGCCAAATACATAGGGCTTAACTCAGATCTGATCACAGCAGCAAATTTATTAGCTAAAACCATGTACACTGCAGGGGGGGGGGGGGGGTGTATAATATGTGCAGAGAGAGTTAGATTTTGGTGCGGTGTGTTCAAACTGAAATCTAAATTGCAGTGTAAAAACAAAACAGCCAGTATTTACCCTGCACACAAACAATATAACCCACCTAAATCTCTCTGCAAATGTTATATCTGCCCCCCCCATCCCTGCAGTGCACATGGTTTTGCCCACTAGCTAACAAATTTGCTGCATCTGGGAATTACAGCATCTTAATATTTCTTTTTACAGAAGGTTCAGCAAATTAAATTATTTAGTGAAATACTGTAATCATAACAGTTACAGGGATATTGTAGGTAGATTTATTGTCAGTGGATAAATGTAAAAATTAAACCCTTAGGCATAGTTCCCAAATGCTGTCATTGCAATCCAGATTTTAAGGATATCATGCTTGAGCACAGGTGACTTAATTAGAACTTCGGTCAATGTGAATTAACCATTGGACTCAACCATGGTTATCCTTAAAACCCAGGGGTCTATTTAAGATCGATCTTAATCGATGTTGGGCTTCCAGGTTGAAAAAAAACCACACATTTACTAACATTTTAAAATTTATATAAAAAATCATCTGTTCGTAAATGCAGTGCACATGGGCCCTCATTCCGAGTTGTTCGCTCGTTATTTTTCATCGCATCGCAGTGAGAATTCACTTAGTGCGCATGCGTAATGTTCGCACTGCGCATGCGCCAAGTAACTTTACTAAGAAGAAAGTAAGTTTACTCACGGCTTTTTCATCGCTCCGGCGATCGCATTGTGATTGACAGGAAATGGGTGTTACTGGGCGGATGGACGGCGTTTTAGGGGCGTGTGGCTAGAAACGCTACCGTTTACGGAAAAAACGCAGGCGTGTCTGGAGAAACGGTGGGAGTGCTTGGGCGAACGCTGGGTGTGTTTATGACGTCAGCCGGGACCGAAAAGCACTGAATTGATCGCACAGGCAGAGTAAGTCTGGAGTTACTCAAAAACTGCTAACTCGTTTTTGATCGCAATAATGCGCATACATCGGTCGCACATTTAAGAACTTTAGATTCACTCCCAGTAGGCGTAGGCTTAGCGTGTGTAACTCTGCTACATTCGCCTTGCGACCGATCAACTCGGAATGAGGGCCATGGTTTTGCCCAACTGCTAACAAAAATCCTGCTGCGATCAACTCAGAATTACCCCCCATGGCCCTCATTCCGAGTTGTTCGCTCGCAAGCTGCTTTTAGCAGCATTGCACACGCTAAGCCGCCGCCTACTGGGAGTGAATCTTAGCATCTTAAAATTGCGAACGAAAGATTTGCAATATTGCGATAAGACATCTCTGTGCAGTTTCTGAGTAGCTCGAGACTTACTCTGCCAGTGCGATCAGTTCAGTGCTTGTCGTTCCTGGTTTGACGTCACAAACACACCCAGCGTTCGCCCAGACACTCCTCCGTTTCTCCAGCCATTACCGCGTTTTTCCCAGAAACGGTAGCATTTATTCCCACACGCCCCTAAAACGGTCTGTTTCCGCCCAGAAACACCCACTTCCTGTCAATCACATTACGATCACCAGAACGATGAAAAAACCGTGAGTAATATTCCTAACTGCATAGCAAATTTACTTGGCGCAGTCGCAGTGTGAACATTGCGCATGCGCATTAAGCTGAAAATCGCTGTGATGCGAAGAAAATTACCGAGCGAACAACTCGGAATGACCACCTATGTGCACTGCAGGGAAGGCAGATTTAACATGTGCAGAGAGAGTTAGATTTGGGTGTGGTGTGTTCAATCTGCAATCTAATTTGCAGTGTAAAAATAAAGCAGTCAGTATTTACCCTGCACAGAAACAAAATAACTCACCCAAATCTAACTCTTTCTGCACATGTTATATCTGCCTCCCCTGCAGTACACATGGTTTTGCCCAACTGCTAACAAAATTCCTGCTGCGATCAACTTGGAATTACCCCCATCGAATTACCCCCATTTTCACACTGCTCGTGTGTATAAGACATAGGGCCTAATTCAGTTTGGATCGTAATACGCGTTCCAACCGCAAAAACTATGAAGAGGATGGGGGCATATACGCAGGGTCCATCCTGTGCGTGTGCCTACATTTTCTCCGGGTGCCCCGCAGAAAATGCGAATGCCTCTGCCTGTCAATCAGTAGAGGGCGTACCTTCGCAGGTATATCGCGATCATGAGCCATGTCTCCCATTTTTGTCATTATAGGTGCTCTGTGAGCTGCTGGCCATGCCCCAGCCCCTCTGTCTCCCGTGAATAGACATTGAGGCTTATTCAGACCAGATCGCTTCAATTTATTTTCACCCAGCGGGCAATCAGGTCTGCACTGCACATGCGTATGCGCCACAATGCGTAAGTGCGACGGTCCGGAGATCACAAGAAGATTGACAAGAAGAGGGTGTTTGTGTGGGTGGCAACTGAATGTTTCTAGGGAGTGTCCGGAAAAACCCTGGAGGGACCGGGCGTTTTGTGGGAGGATTTGTGACGTCACCTCAATGGCTGAGTAAGTGCTGAGCTGTGCAGCTCTTGTGCACATGTGATCACACACCTGCACAGCAAATTTTCCCTTCCGCTGTAGGCGGCAACTACCTGATTACAGGGATGCAAAAAACACACCCTAGCAATCAGGTCTGAATTACCCACAATGTGCATATTTGCAGAGCAACAAGCTACAGGGAGCCTTCCACCCCCCCCCCCCCCTTCCACATGACTATGGGACACTGCGGCCCCCACAGGGGGGGGGGGTTGTTTGGGTTAGCTGGACATTCCCCAAAAAAGTGACTGTCCTGCAAAAATTGGTATAGTTGGGAGGTATGTTCAAATACATTTATTGTTTTGCATGCAGGGTAAATACTGGCTTCTTTGACATTTAGCCACAAATGCTGCACAGCTGAATTACAGTATTACACTGCAATTAACAGTTATGCTAGGACATTCCCCCTCCCAAATCTACCTCTCTCTGCATGTTACATCTGTCCCACAGTGGCGTGCGGTGAGGTCAGTGGCTAGTGAGGCACTACAGCCATAATTTCCGCCGAATCCTGCCGATGACCCTTAGCCAATGCCCGCTACTGCCTCTGAGCCGATACCCGCTGCCACCGCCAATGGCTTACAAACTCTCCCACAATCAACTGACCCAGCCCTCCACCACTAATTTCTATCTCAGTCCGATGCCGCCAATGCCCGCTGCCTGCCTGCTCATTGTTCTTGTTATATATTATACATTTTTAAAGAAAAAAAAAATGAGTGTTTGGGACTGGGAAGGGTGAGGGAGGAGGACATGAATGCAATTTTGTTGTCCAGGGCTTCCATTAACTTAAAGGAGAAGGGTCTGCATGGGTTAAAAAAAAATGCGTGAGGTCCCCCCTCCTTAGTATAACCAGCCTCGGGCTCTTTGAGCCGGTCCTGGTTATTTAAATACTGGGGGAAAAAATGGACAGGGGTTCCCCGTATTTAGACAACCAGCACCGGGCTCTTAGAACGGTCCAGGTTCCAAAAATACGTGGGACAAAAGATGTAGGGGTCCCCCATATTTTTAAAACCAGCACCGGGCTCCACTAGCCAGAGAGATAATGCCACAGCCGGGGGACACTTTTATGTAGGTCCCTGCGGCCCTGGCATTACCCCTCCAACTAGTCACCCCTGGCCGGGGTTCCCTGGAGGAGTGGGGACCCCTTAAATCAAGAGGTTCCTCCCCTCGAGGCACCCAAGGGCCAGAGGTGAAGCCCGAGGCTGTCCCCAGCACCCCTGGGTGGTGGGTGCCGGGCTGATAGCCATGTGTGTAAAAAAAGAATATTGTTTTTTTTGTTGTGGAACTACAAGGCCCAGCAAGCCTCCCCCGCTTGCTGGTACTTGGAGAACCTCAAGTACCAGCAGGCGGGGAAATAACGGGCTTGCTGGTACCTGTAGTTCTACAACAACAAAAAATACCCAAATAAAAACACAAACACACACAGCGTGACAGTAAAATTATTGAGACAGGCTGTAGCATGTGGGTGCATGTAACCCTATAAAAGTGATGGATTGGGTGACTATTACAATACCCACTGTTGCTGTCTGAAAAATTATGGATTTATAGATTGCTCTGCCGAGACATGTTTTTTTCTAAAATGCACCACAGGTATGGATGGATAGTATACTTGACGACACAGAGGTAGGTAGAGCAGTAGCCTACTGTACCGTACTGCTATATATTATATTATTTATTATTATTATTATCCTTTATTTATATGGCGCCACAAGGGTTCCGCAGTGCCCAATTACAGAGTACATAAATAAATAATCAAACAGGAAAACAGCAACTTACAGTTGACGACAATATAGGACAAGTACAGGGTAAATAAACATAGCTACATCAGCAGATGACACTGGAATAAGTATCAGGTGGCAGAAGACTGCTGGATTTGGTGCAGCTGAAGATTATTAAAGTAAGAAAAGAGTAAGCACATGAGGGAAGAGGGCCCTGCTCGTGAGAGCTTACATTCTAAAAGGGAGGGGTAGACAGACAGGGGTGAGACAGATGGGGTACATAGAGAGCGTGGAACAGAGGTTTAGGATGAGATTTGGCTGGGTTTGGTGAAGAAGTGGGTCTTAAGAACCCGTTTGAAGTTTTGTAGAGAGGTGGAGAGTCTGAGGGGGAGAGGTAGGGAATTCCAGAGAAGTGGTGCAGCACGTGAAAAATCTTGGAGGTAGGAGTGGGAGGAAGTAATCCGTAGGCAGGAGTCGGTGTGCATTAGCAGAGCGAAGAGGACGGGTGGGAGTGTAAAGCGAGATAAGATCAGAGATGTAGATGGGAGAGGAGTGGGTGAGGGCTTTGTAAGCAAGTGTGAAAAGCTTGAAATGGATTCTGAAAGGGAAGGGGAGCCAGTGAAGGACTAGTAAGAGAGGAGAGGTGGACGTAGTGCGTTTGGTGAGGAAAATGAGCCGGGAAGCAGCATTGAGGATAGATTGGAGTGGAGAGAGGTATTTGTCAGGAATGCCAGTCAGGAAGAGATTACAGCAGTCCAGTCTGGAGATGACCAGTGAGTGGATAAGAGTCTTGCTTAGTAGCATCCTGGGTCAGAAAGGGTCTGATCCTGGAAATATTTTTTAGATGAAAACGGCAGGTTTGTGAGAGGTGCTGAATGTGTGGTTTGAAGGAGAGGGAGGAGTCAAGGATTACTCCAAGACAGCGCACTTGGGGGGTAGAGGAGATAGTAGTGCCATCAATAGATAATGAGATTGTAGGAGGTGAGGTTATGCGGGAGGGAGGGAAGATGATCAGCTCGGTCTTAGACATGTTAAGTTTAAGAAAGAGCTGGGACATCCAGGAAGAGATAGCAGAGAGACAGTTGGAGATACGAGTGAGGAGAGTAGGGGAGAGGTCTGGAGAGGAAAGATAGATTTGAGTGTCATCAGCATAGAGATGATATTGGAAACCAAAAGAACTAATGAGCTTACTTAGTGAGGACGTATAGAGAGAGAAGAGAAGAGGACCAAGGACAGAACCTTGGGGTACCCCTACAGTTAGTGGAAGTGAGGGGGAGGTGGAGTCATGAGAGGAGACAGAGAATGAACGGTCAGAAAGGTAGGACGACAACCAAGAGAGGGCTGTGTTACGCAGACCAATGGAGTGAAGGATTTGCAGTAGGAGAGGATGGTCCACAGTGTCAAAAGCAGCAGAGAGATCAAGTAGAATAAGTAGAGAGTAGTGTCCCTTAGATTTAGCAGAATGGAGGTCATTGCATACTTTTGTAAGGGCAGTTTCAGTGGAGTGGAGAGGACGGAAGCCAGACTGGAATGGGTCAAGCAGTGAGTGTGAGGAAAGAAAGGAAGTAAGGCGGTTGTAGACAATACGCTCAAGGAGTTTGGAGGCAAAAGGGAGGAGAGAGATGGGTCGGTAGTTGGAGAGAGTGTTTGGATCAAGGGTAGGTTTTTTAAGAATAGGAGAGATGAGAGCGTGCTTGAAGGCAGAGGGGACAGTGCCTGATGAGAGGGAGAGATTGAGAAGGTGGGAAAGATGGGAAAAAGCAGAAGAAGAGAGGTGGCAAAGGAGGCAGGAGGGGATTGGGTCAAGTGGGGAGGTGGTGAGGGGACAGGAACGAATGAGGGCCATGACTTCCTCTCCAGATGCATGGGAGAAAGATGACAGAGTTGGTGCGAGGGATGGGGAGGGTTCGTAAGGGTTGGGAGAAGGCTGGTTACTGATAGTCTGGTGTGATGTGATGTCCTGACGTATGGAGTCAATTTTGGATGTGAAGTAAGTGGCAAAGTCAAGAGCAGAGAGTGAGGAAGGGAGACGAGGTGGAGGTGGGCAGAGGAGTGAGTTGAGAGTGGCAAAGAGGCGCCGGGGGTTGGAAGACTGGGAGGAGATGAGGTTCTTGAAGTATGACTGTTTAGCAAGAGAAAGGGCAGCACTGAAGGATGAGAGCATAAGTTTGAAATGGAGGAAGTCTGCCTTAGAGCGTGATTTCCTCCAGTGTCGCTCAGCCGTACGTGAGCATTTTTGCAGATATCTGGTGCATTTGGTGTGCCAGGGTTGAGGTGTTAATTTGTGAGGGTGAATAGTGGTTGGTGGAGCAACAGAGTCAAGAGCAGAAGTAAGGGAAGCATTGTATGTGGAAGTGGCTTGTTCAGGGCATGAGAGAGAGAGAATAGGAGAGAGAAGTGAGTCAAACAGGGAGGAAAGGAATGTGGTGTCAATAGCTTCAATGTTACGCTTAGTGATGGTGGCCTTAGGAGGTAGAGATGGGGAAGTCGAGAGAGATAGGTTGAAGGAGAGCAGGTGGTGGTCAGAGAGGGAAAATGGGGAGTTGGAAAAATCAGAAATATCACAGCGGTGAGTGAAGACCAGATCCAGTGAGCTCCCATTCACATGGGAGGGTGAGGAGGTCCACTGGGAGAGACCAAGTGAAGAGGTGAGGTTAAGGAGTTTAGAGGCAGGGGATTGTGTGGGGATGTCAATAGGGATGTTGAAATCGCCTAGGATAATGGTGGGAATGTCAGAAGAGAGGAAGTGAGGAAGCCAGGAAGCAAAGTTGTCGATTAATTTGGAAGCAGTGCCAGGGGGGCGGTAAATGACAGCTACTCTAAGATGGACTGGTTGGAAGAGGCATATGGCGTGGACCTCAAATGTAGAGAATATAAGGGATGGTTCTGGTGGTATGAGTTGGTAGGAGTAACTAGAAGGTAAAAGGACCCCAACACCACCCCCATGGCGACCCCCAGGTCGGGGTGTGTGTGTGAATGTAAGGCCCCCAGCAGAGAGAGCAGCAGCAGAAGTAGTGTCAGAGGGCGTAATCCAAGTTTCAGTAATGGCTAGTAGGTGTAGGGAGTTGGAAATGAAAAGGTCATGAGTGGGGACCAGTTTGTTATAAACAGATCTGGCATTCCAGAGGGCACAGGATAGGGGGTATGAGTTTGTGGGAGAGATGTGAATTAGATTTTCAGGGTTGCTGTAGCGATGAGGTGGGATTAACTTTGAGGGCAGGGATGATGAGAGAGTAGTGATGGTACGGGTGCCTGAGCTAGGAGGGGAAACTGCAGGAGGTGGGCAGGGAGGGAGGTCAGTGTGATGTGATGGGGGTGTGGGGAGGTGACAGGGAAGGGAGAGAGGGAGCAGGGCTGAGTTGTGGGGTAGCAGGACCATGGGGCAGAGGTGAATGAAAGTGGGGTAACAGGAAAGGTGGGGGAAGAAAACAGAGGGATGGAGGGGAGACAGAGGAGGGGAGAGAGGAGGAGGTGGAGGAGACTAGGGGGGAAGGCTAAAGATACATTATTAGGTAGCCACTGAGTGATGTGGGGAGTATAAGAAAACCTTGACATAGTGTTAAGTAGGTAAATAGGTTGAGGGAAAGTGGAAGTAGGAGAGGAGACTGTAAGGCAATCCGAGCAGAAGAATTGCAGAAATGCAGGTGAGAAAAGCAGTGTAGGCTCAAGGGGTGTAGATTTAGTATGAAATGAGTCAAAAGCGTAGATAAAGTGGGTGCAGAAAAGAATTTGGAGTGTAAGAAATGAAAGGATTGTGAGAGGTTTAAGAAGCAATGGTAATTATGTTAGATGTTTTAAGTGTTTGCAGGTAAAATTGCATTGGTGCAGCTGTGCTTAAAAAACAAAATTACAATAATACAGATACAGGCATTTGTAGGTGAAATGGATGGTTTATGAAATGTCCAAGTAAGGTAGTTATGTGCTATGTAATCAGATGCAACAATCAGGAGGTGAGTGATCTGAGGAGTAAGTGACTCACATTTGTTATTAGTTCTTCAGTTTTCTTTGTTTTGTTAGATTGGTGTGCTTCTGTTTTCCTTCTTTTTCACTTCGATTGAACGCTGATTGAACACTGCTGTTATGTGTCAATTTTATCACGCTTTGATAAAAATGCACGCTTAGATCAATAAATGCACAGCCAAATGGCTTTGCACAGCCTACACCATTGGACTTAAGTAGAAGACTATTACAAGTGAAACCAATAATTGAAATCTGTAACCACACCCCACCCCCTCAAATGCCAGGCAATAAATTACCTTAAAAACAACAACCAGGCATTCCACAAAGATTAAACTGGGTCTATATCATTCAAAACTTTAAAAAAGTACTTCAAAATCACATACTATGCAATAATGTTTCAATTTGCATTACCCAGCAGAATTAGCTTTGCATATATAGATATAGTGCAGCAGAATATATTGGTGGTTGTAGTCAATTGTAATTACCTGTAGGTGACAAGAAGAGAAGAAACGTCAATTCACAATCGATATCAGCTGAAGATAAATTAATGCTGATTGAACACTGCTGTTATGTGTCAATTTTATCACGCTTTGATAAAAATGCACGCTTAGATCAATAAATGCACAGCCAAACGGCTTTGCACAGCCTACACCATTGGACTTAAGTAGAAGACTATTACAAGTGAAACCAATAATTGAAATCTGTAACCACACCCCACCCCCTCAAATGCCAGGCAATAAATTACCTTAAAAACAACAACCAGGCATTCCACAAAGATTAAACTGGGTCTATATCATTCAAAACTTTAAAAAAGTACTTCAAAATCACATACTATGCATTAATGTTTCAATTTGCATTACCCAGCAGAATTAGCTTTGCATATATAGATATAGTGCAGCAGAATATATTGGTGGTTGTAGTCAATTGTAATTACTCAGCAGAATTAGCTTTGCATATATAGATATAGTGCAGCAGAATATATTGGTGGTTGTAGTCAATTGTAATTACCCAGCAGAATTAGCTTTGCAAATATAGATATAGTGCAGCAGAATATATTGGTGGTTGTAGTCAGTTGTAATTACCCAGCAGAATTAGCTTTGCATATATATAGTGCAGCAGAATATATTGGTGGTTGTAGTCAATTGTAATTACCCAGCAGCAGCTCTACTGCACTCAACATCACCAGTGCTCACAATATATATAATGATATATACTATGCCATAGTGGTGCTTACTATATAACACCTCCTACTGCGTTCCCCCTGGCAATGAGCATGACACCCAGAGAGTGAAACCCCTGGCAATGAGCATGACACCCAGCACGTGAAACTCTTGGCATTGAGCAGTTTTTGTAAAAGTAATTAGAAGCTTTACTGTAGGGCATAGTGTATCACAGATATTGTGGTGAGTGACATAATATGTTCCAAAGGGCATTAATGTGTGGGGCTTAACATGGTGGAAATTACTGTACTTTTTTCCCTGTGGTGGCCGAGGTCTGTTGGTGCAGGGTCAAGAACTGGGGTGTAAGGTAGTCTTTGCCTGCAAGGCTACGCCCATTTTATGGAGACCATACCCATTTTTGCGAGGTCACGCCCCCCCATCCCGTCCGGAGCGCTCACGCAAATATAGTTTTTTTTTATATATATATATATATGGGGGAGGGGCACAATTTTTAATGCCAATGGTGGCGGGGGGCACGCATTTGAAGCCAAATTGTTTAGAAACACCCCTGCAAGAAAATATCTGCAAATCCAATGTTACCATAAGTGTGGCATATACCTGCGCTTGCTCTTGGGGTGAGAACATCTCCCTAATTGAATTCAGCGATATGAATAGAGGTTGTGCAGCAGCCACAGAAAGGGTTAATCTCTGCAGCTTGTCACTAAATTACATTGTTGCAATTTTAGCTGGGAGCTGCAATAATTACTCTAATACATAACACAGCCAACACTTCTATATTCACACAATATACTGCATGGTGAATATAGAAGTGGTGCTTACTAAACAGCACCTCCTACTGCATTCCACATCACCGCTGGTCACACTCATATCAGGCCCATAATGCTGTATACTATGCCATAGTGGTGCTTACTATATAACACCAGGTGCTGTGCAGTGGTTAAAACACACTAACTGGTCCCATGCTGTTGTTGAACTAAAGGCCTATACACACGATGAGATTCGGTCTATGCTAATAGGTTTAAAAAGGTTACATAAAAGCTACTTTATGTATTTATTCATTAAAGTTTTTAAGTTGTATTTTACAACCATACAATGATATGATATATAATGTATCGTATAATCATTACATAATGTTGATGGCATTGAATTGTCTCTGCCTTGACTAGTGGCAGCAGCTTCAGCACTAGGTGGAAGTGGATCTTGATCTTTCCCTATTTTACCCTCCACCTTTTTGTTCTCCATTTTTTAATGTGTGGAATTATATGCCAGTAATATATCTGGAATTAGACGGTGGTAATGTCTGGAATTAGATACCACTAGATAGATACCAGATATCACTGCATACCCTCCAACATTTTACACACAAAAATCGGTACAAATTAGAAAAAGGGGCGTGGTCACATGTAAAGGGGGCGTTGTCACGCCCCTTTTCCTATACTTTCAATGGAAGTTTGGAGAGCCAAAAATAGGTACAGACCATGAAAAAATAAGATTTTACTTACCGATAAATCTATTTCTCGTAGTCCGTAGTGGATGCTGGGACTCCGTAAGGACCATGGGGAATAGCGGCTCCACAGGAGACAGGGCACAAGAATAAAAGCTTTAGGATCAGGTGGTGTGCACTGGCTCCTCCCCCTATGACCCTCCTCCAAGCCTCAGTTAGGATACTGTGCCCGGACGAGCGTACATAATAAGGAAGGATATTGAATCCCGGGTAAGACTCATACCAGCCACACCAATCACACTGTACAACCTGTGATCTGAACCCAGTTAACAGCATGATAACAGTGGAGCCTCTAAAAAGAAGGCTCACAACAATAATAACCCGATTTTTGTAACAATAACTATGTACAAGTATTGCAGACAATCCGCACTTGGGATGGGCGCCCAGCATCCACTACGGACTACGAGAAATAGATTTATCGGTAAGTAAAATCTTATTTTCTCTGACGTCCTAGTGGATGCTGGGACTCCGTAAGGACCATGGGGATTATACCAAAGCTCCCAAACGGGCGGGAGAGTGCGGGTGACTCTGCAGCACCGAATGAGAGAACTCCAGGTCCTCCTCAGCCAGGGTATCAAATTTGTAGAATTTAGCAAACGTGTTTGCCCCTGACCAAGTAGCTGCTCGGCAAAGTTGTAAAGCCGAGACCCCTCGGGCAGCCGCCCAAGATGAGCCCACTTTCCTTGTGGAATGGGCTTTCACAGATTTTGGCTGTGGCAGGCCTGCCACAGAATGTGCAAGTTGAATTGTACTACAAATCCAACGAGCAATAGTCTGCTTAGAAGCAGGAGCACCCAGCTTGTTGGGTGCATACAGGATAAACAGCGAGTCAGACTTTCTGACTCCCGCCGTCCTGGAAACATATATTTTCAGGGCCCTGACAACGTCAAGTAACTTGGAGTCCTCCAAGTCCCTAGTAGCCGCAGGCACCACAATAGGTTGGTTCATGTGAAAAGCAGAAACCACCTTAGGGAGAAATTGAGGACGAGTCCTCAATTCTGCCCTGTCAGAATGAAAAATTAAGTAAGGGCTTTTATATGATAAAGCCGCCAATTCTGACACACGCCTGGCTGAAGCCAGGGCTAACAGCATCGTCACCTTCCATGTGAGATATTTTAAGTCCACAGTGGTGAGTGGTTCAAACCAATGTGACTTAAGGAACCTCAAAACAACATTGAGTTCCCAAGGTGCCACTGGAGGCACAAAAGGAGGTTGTATATGCAGTACCCCTTTTACAAATGTCTGAACTTCAGGTACTGAAGCCTGTTCTTTCTGGAAGAAAATCGACAGGGCCGAAATTTGAACCTTAATGGACCCTAATTTTAGGCCCATAGACAGTCCTGTTTGCAGGAAATGGAGGAAACGACCCAGTTGAAATTCCTCTGTAGGGGCCTTCTTGGCCTCACACCACGCAACATATTTTCGCCAAATGCGGTGATAATGTTTTGCGGTTACATCCTTCCTGGCTTTGACCAGGGTAGGGATGACTTCATCTGGAATGCCTTTTTCCTTCAGGATCCGGCGTTCAACCGCCATGCCGTCAAACGCAGCCGCGGTAAGTCTTGGAACAGACAAGGCCCCTGTTGGAGCAGGTCCTTTCTTAGAGGTAGAGGCCACGGGTCTTCCGTGAGCATCTCTTGAAGTTCCGGGTACCAAGTCCTTCTTGGCCAATCCGGAACCACGAGTATCGTTCTTACTCCTCTCCTTCTTATGATTCTCAGTACTTTTGGTATGAGAGGCAGAGGAGGGAACACATACACTGACTGGTACACCCACGGTGTCACCAGAGCGTCCACCGCTATTGCCTGAGGGTCCCTTGACCTGGCGCAATATCTGTCTAGTTTTTTGTTTAGACGTGACGCCATCATGTCCACCTTTGGTTTTTCCCAACGGTTTACAATCAGGTGGAAGACTTCTGGGTGAAGTCCCCACTCTCCCGGGTGAAGGTCGTGTCTGCTGAGGAAGTCTGCTTCCCAGTTGTCCACTCCCGGAATGAACACTGCTGACAGAGCTACCACATGATTTTCCGCCCAGCGAAGAATCCTTGCAGCTTCTGCCATTGCCCTCCTGCTTCTCGTGCCGCCCTGTCTGTTTACGTGGGCGACTGACGTGATGTTGTCCGATTGGATCAATACCGCCTGACCCTGAAGCAGGGGTTTCGCTTGACTTAGGGCATTGTAAATGGCCCTTAGTTCCAGAATGTTTATATGAAGAGATGTTTCCATGCTTGACCACAAGCCCTGGAAATTTTTTCCCTGTGTGACTGCCCCCCAGCCTCTCAGGCTGGCGTCCGTGGTCACCAGGACCCAATCCTGAATGCCAAATCTGCGGCCCTCTAGTAGATGAGCACTCTGCAGCCACCACAGAAGAGACACCCTTGTCCTTGTCGACAGGGTTATCCGCTGATGCATCTGAAGATGCGATCCGGACCATTTGTCCAGTAGATCCCACTGAAACGTTCTTGCATGGAATCTTCCGAATGGAATCGCTTCGTAAGAAGCCACCATTTTTCCCAGGACCCTCGTGCACTGATGCACTGACACCTGGTCTGGTTTTAGGAGGTTCCTGACTAGCTCGGATAACTCCCTGGCCTTCTCCTCCGGGAGAAACACCTTTTTCTGGACTGTGTCCAGAATCATTCCTAGGAACAGTAGACGTGTCGTTGGAATCAGCTGCGATTTTGGAATATTTAGGATCCACCCGTGCTGACGTAACACTACCTGAGATAGTGCTACTCCGATTTCTAACTGTTCCCTGGACCTTGCCCTTATCAGGAGATCGTCCAAGTAAGGGATAATTAAGATGCCTTTTCTTCGAAGAAGAATCATCATTTCGGCCATTACCTTGGTAAAGACCCGAGGTGCCGTGGACAACCCAAACGGCAGCGTCTGAAACTGATAATGACAGTTTTGTACTACAAACCTGAGGTACCCTTGGTGAGACGGGTAGATTGGGACGTGGAGATAAGCATCCTTGATGTCCAGAGACACCATATAGTCCCCTTCTTCCAGGTTTGCTATCACCGCTCTGAGTGATTCCATCTTGAATTTGAACCTCTTTATGTAAGTGTTCAGGGATTTTAGATTTAAAATTGGTCTCACCGAGCCGTCCGGCTTCGGTACCACAAACAGCGTGGAATAATACCCCTTTCCCTGTTGTAGGAGGGGTACCTTGATTATCACCTGCTGGGAATACAGCTTGTGAATGGCTTCCAAAACTGCCTCCCTGTCGGAGGGAGACTTTGGTAGAGCAGACTTCAGGAACCGGCGAGGGGGAAACGCCACGAATTCCAGTTTGTACCCCTGCGATACCACCTCTAGAATCCAGGGGTCCACTTGCGAGTGAGCCCACTGCGCGTTGAAATTCTTGAGACGGGCCCCCACCATGTCTGAGTCTGCTTGTAAAGCCCCAGCGTCATGCTGAAGACTTGGCAGAAGCAGGGGATAGCTTCTGCTCCTGGGAAGCGGCTGCATGGTGCAGTCTTTTTCCCCTTCCTCTGCCCCGGGGCAGGAAGGAATGGCCTTTAGCTCGCTTGTACTTATGGGAACGAAAGGACTGAGTTTGAAAAGACGGTGTCTTTTTCTGCTGATGTGAAGTGACCTGGGGTAAAAAGGTGGATTTTCCAGCCGTTGCCGTGGCCACCAGGTCCGATAGACCAGCCCCAAATAACTCCTCCCCTTTATACGGCAATACTTCCATATGTCGTTTGGAATCCGCATCGCCTGACCACTGTCGCGTCCATAACGCTCTTCTGGCAGAAATGGACATAGCACTTACTCTTGATGCCAGGGTGCAAATATCCCTCTGTGCATCACGCATATATAGTAATGCATCCTTCAAATGCTCTATAGTTAACAGTATATTGTCCCTATCCAGGGTATCAATATTTTCAGTCAGGGAATCCGACCACGCGACGCCAGCACTGCACATCCAGGCTGAAGCGATTGCTGGTCGCAGTATAACACCAGTATGTGTGTATATACTTTTAAGAATATTTTCCAGCCTTCTATCTGCTGGTTCTTTGAGGGTGGCCGTATCAGGAGACGGTAACGCTACTTGTTTAGATAAACGTGTGAGCGCCTTATCTACCCTAGGGGGTGTTTCCCAACGTGTCCTAACCTCTAACGGGAAAGGATATAGTGCCAATAATTTTTTAGAAATTAGCAGTTTTTTGTCGGGGGAAACCCACGCTTTATCACACACCTCATTTAACTCATCTGACTCAGGGAAAACTATTGGTAGTTTTTTCACACCCCACATAATACCCTTCTTTGTGGTACTTGTAGTGTCAGAAATGTTCAATGCTTCCTTCATTGCCGTGATCATGTAACGTGTGGCCCTACTGGACATTACGTTTGTCTCCTCACCGTCGACACTAGACTCAGTATCTGTGTCTGGATCTGTGTCGACCCACTGAGGTAACGGGCGTTTTAGGGCCCCTGACGGTGTCTGAGACGCCTGGACAGGCACTAATTGATTTGCCGGCTGTCTCATGTCATCAACCGTTCTTTGCAAAGTGCTGACATTATCACTTAATTCTTTAAATACGATCATCCAGTCAGGTGTCGACTCCCTAGGGGGTGACATCACTAACCCAGGCAATTGCTCCGCCTCCACATCATTTTCCTCCTCATACATGTCGACACACACGTACCGACACACAGCACACACACCGGGAATGCTCTGATAGAGGACAGGACCCCACAAGCCCTTTGGAGAGACAGAGGGAGAGTCTGCCAGCACACACCAAGCGCTATATATATATACAGGGATAACCTTATATAAGTGTTAATCCCTTATAGCTGCTGTTTATATAGTTTTTAGCTGCCAATAGTGCCCCCCCCTTCTCTTTTTTACCCTGATTCAGTAGCAAGTCTGCAGGGGAGAGTCAGGGAGCCGTCCTTCCAGCGGAGCTGTGAGGGAAAATGGCGCTTGTGTGCTGAGGAGATAGGCTCCGCCCCTTCACGACGTCCTTATCTCCCGCTTTTTCTGTAAAAAATGGCAGGGGTTAAAATACATCCATATAGCCCCAGAGCTATATGTGATGTATTCTTTAGCCAATCTAAGGTATATCATGTTATATTGCGTCTCAGGGCGCTCCCCCCCAGCGCCCTGCACCCTCAGTGACCGGAGTGTGAAGTGTGCTGAGAGCAATGGCGCACAGCTGCGGTGCTGTGCGCTACCTTAGTCTGAAGACAGGATCGTCTTCTGCCGCCGATTTCACCGGACCTCTTCGCTCTTCTGGCTCTGTAAGGGGGCCGGCGGCGCGGCTCCGGGACCCATCCATGCTGAACCTGTGATCGTCCCTCTGGAGCTAATGTCCAGTAGCCTAAGAAACCTGATCCACTCTGCACGCAGGTGAGTCCGTTTCTTCTCCCCTTAGTCCCACGATGCAGTGAGCCTGTTGCCAGCAGGACTCACTGAAAATAAAAAACCTAAAATATACTTTTATTCTAAGCAGCTCAGGAGAGCCACCTAGCCTGCACCCTTCTCGTTCGGGCACAAAAATCTAACTGGGGCTTGGAGGAGGGTCATAGGGGGAGGAGCCAGTGCACACCACCTGATCCTACAGCTTTTATTCTTGTGCCCTGTCTCCTGCGGAGCCGCTATTCCCCATGGTCCTTACGGAGTCCCAGCATCCACTAGGACGTCAGAGAAAATACCTATTAAAAAGGTACAGTTGGAGGGTATGTCACTGTGACTGGAATGATGACATATGCACAGTGACAGGACACTACCACAGCACCCTACAGCAGCCATATGCGGCACAAGACACTGGAGTATTAGTAATGTACTGTAGTATACTGAGCACCACAAGACAATGAGCAGTGATACGGAGCACTGATGAGATTACTAGAACTGACACAGAGCAGCCAGATGCAGCACTGGACTATTAGTAATGTTCTGTAGTATACTGAGCACCACAATGCAGCACAAAACAATGAGCAGTGATACTGAGCACTGATGAGGATACTAGAACTGACACTGAGCAGCAAGATGCAGCACTGGACTATTAGTAATGTACTCTAGTATACTGAGCACCACAATGCAGCACAAGACAATGAGCAGTGATACTGAGCACTGATGAGGATACTACTGAGAACTGACACTGAGCAGGAGAGACACACTACAATTTCATCTTGCGCCTCTTTTTTTATTTATCTTTGCATCATGTGCTGTTTGGGGCTATTTTTTTAAGTGCCATCTTGTCTGACACTGCAGTGCCACTCTTAGATGGGCCAGGTGTTTGTGCTGCCCACTTGGGTCGCTTAGCTTAGTCATCCAGGGACCTTGGTGCAAATTTTAGGACTAAAAATAATATTGGGAGGTGTGAGGTGTTCAGAATAGACTGGAAAGGAGTAGAAATTGGTTATTGAGCTTAATACTATAGGATCAAAATTACCCCCAAATTCTATGATTTTAGCTGTTTGAGGTTTTAAAAAAAAATCACCCGAATCCAAAACCCGAAAGGGTGGTTTTGCCAAAACGCGTCCGTATCCAAAACACAACTGCGGATCCGAAACCAAAACCAAAACATGAAACACGAAAAATGCCCGCTGCACATCTCTAGTTAGGGGAGAAGCATGTAGCCTTGTAGACTATGCACAGCTATATCTAGAAAAATATACGATCTAATCTTTAACCAACCAATGCAAGAAAGTATTTAATGTGAAAATACGAAACACTAGACTAATTGGAGGTGCGCCCTAAAGCAAATTACAATGTTAGGATTAGGGGGTTCGGAAAGACCTCTAGTGTATACACTACTATATACATTTTAAGATAGGAAGGTACAAATTACATATTCACATTGCATCTATGGGCTGGATTCAAATGTCCCTTTCCTCCCTCAATCGTGCCCGTCAGCAGCTATTCTAATGTTGCTGCCAACGGGTGCGACATGTTTAATTCAGCTCGCTACCCCCAGGGGAAACAAGCTGAAATGTGTGCAAAGAGACCCATTTGGGCAACCAAACGGTGTCTTTTCACGATCGCGCCCATTACTTTATTCAGGTTTAGGTGCTTTGTGCACCTAAACCAGAGTGTAATGGGCGCAATAATTGAATGCATTTGAATTTCCCTTATATGTGTGTGTGTGATATACAAACAGACACACATACTGTATTTCTTTATATAATGGACACCTCAGTTTCTATTCATTCATGTCCTGCCCCCTACTCTGTCAGACCCCTTCCCCTCTACTTTTCTGACCCCAAACGCCACTCATTCTTGTTGAGTGCTGGTGGGCCCATTCAGAATTTTGCTATGGGGCCCACAAAGGTCTAGTTACGCCACTGGGCAGGGTTATAGAGGAGGCGGTGCAAGGCATCCTGGGAACAGTCAAAGCTTTAGCCTGTTGGTGCCTTGGATCAACATCCAACTCTACACCCCGATGTTAGTGTAGTGCCTTTTGGGGTTAAGGTTTTACAGAAAGTTACAGTTTTTTTTAATTTAGTAAAATATGCCCCATTTTAAAGATAGGGCATTTAAATTTGTTGCACCTGTGCAGTACATAGCAGCCTGCAGGGCATGTACAGTGGCTTCATTTGGGTGCACATACATTGCCGACTCCTGGTCGCAAACTGAAATTATTGTGTGTAAGTGGAATTAGCGGTGTTTATGTCATACAGGGGGGAGGGGGAGGTTTGTGGTTGGCGGGGGGCACGCTGTGCGATTATTATCCTGCATCTATACATACATGCGCTAACACCTGGACATACACTGATGTACCCACACCTAATATCCATACATACACGCCCTGACACCTGGACATACACCAACATTCCCACACCTGCATCTATACATACACATGCTGACACCTGGACATACACCAACATACAAGCACCTGCATCTATATATACACGCGCTGACAAATGGACATACACCGACGTACCCACACTTGCATCTATACATACATGCACTGACATCTGGACATACAAGCACCTGCATCTATACATACACGTGCTGACACCTGAACCTACACTGACGTTCCCACACCTGCATCTATACATACACATTCTGACACCTGGACATACACAGACGTACCCACACCTGCATCTATACATACACGCGTTGACACCTGGACGTACACTGACGTACACACACCTACATCTATATATGCATGGATGCAAATGTGGGTACGTCTGTATACGTCCAGTTGTTAGCATGTGTATGTATAGATGTTAGGTGTGGGTACATCAGTGTATGTCCAGGTGTCAGCACATGTATGTATAGATTCACATGTGGGTACGTTGGTGTACGTTTAGGGGTCAGCGTGTTTATGTATAGATGTTGGTGTGTGTATATCAGTGTACGTACAGATATAGGTGTGTGTATGTATGTATGTATGTATGTATATGTATAGAGGAAGGTGTGATACATACATATAACACATACATGATAGATACATACATATATCACACACACGATAGATAGATAGATAGATAGATAGAACACATACATACAAGATAGATAGATACATACATACATACATACATGATAGATACATATATACACACACATACGATAGATAGATAGATAGATAGATAGATACATATATATATATATATATCACAAACATATATGATTCATACATATATCACACACACATACATGATACATACATGAGAAAGACCTGGGATGGTGATGAGGCCCGGGCCCCCTGCTGATGTTGCGTTGAGGAAGGCAGTGTTCCAGGGCGGATGCCAGTCGGGGAGAGCGCTGCGCAGCCCGGGAAAAATACTGCTGAGGAGCTACATCTGGAAGAGCCCCAGGGAGGGAGAGTGTCACATGCCCCATCCTGCGCGGCACACTCTGCAGGCCTGCACATGGGAAGGGAGGTCTCTGGCCACACATACTCACCCTGCTGCTGAAGCCCGCTGCTGTCCCCATCAGCGCTCTCCAGCGGGGAGCGGGGCCAGGATGAACCTCAACCTGTGAGAACTATCTTCATGATCAAGAGATCTCATATGCAAGATAAGTATGTGTTGGGAAAGGGCTGGGGAGGGCGGCTGCTCGGGCACACCCTCGTCAAGTTAAGGAGATTTAACTGAGGAACACAAGGGAACTCTCGTCTGGGGACAACAACTGCAGGGAGACTAGAGATGAGCGCCGGAAATTTTTCGGGTTTTGTGTTTTGGTTTTGGGTTCGGTTCCGCGGCCGTGTTTTGGGTTCGACCGCGTTTTGGCAAAACCTCACCGAATTTTTTTTGTCGGATTCGGGTGTGTTTTGGATTCGGGTGTTTTTTTCAAAAAACCCTAAAAAACAGCTTAAATCATAGAATTTGGGGGTAATTTTGATCCCAAAGTATTATTAACCTCAAAAAACATAATTTACACTCATTTTCAGCCTATTCTGAACACATCACACCTCACAATATTATTTTTAGTCCTAAAATTTGCACCGAGGTCGCTGTGTGAGTAAGATAAGCGACCCTAGTGGCCGACACAAACACCGGGCCCATCTAGGAGTGGCACTGCAGTGTCACGCAGGATGTCCCTTCCAAAAAACCCTCCCCAAACAGCACATGACGCAAAGAAAAAAAGAGGCGCAATGAGGTAGCTGTGTGAGTAAGATTAGCGACCCTAGTGGCCGACACAAACACCGGGCCCATCTAGGAGTGGCACTGCAGTGTCACGCAGGATGTCCCTTCCAAAAAACCCTCCCCAAACAGCACATGACGCAAAGAAAAAAAGAGGCGCAATGAGGTAGCTGACTGTGTGAGAAAGATAAGCGACCCTAGTGGCCGACACAAACACCGGGCCCATCTAGGAGTGGCACTGCAGTGTCACGCAGGATGTCCCTTCCAAAAAACCCTCCCCAAACAGCACATGACGCAAAGAAAAAAAGAGGCGCAATGAGGTAGCTGTGTGAGTAAGATTAGCGACCCTAGTGGCCGACACAAACACCGGGCCCATCTAGGAGTGGCACTGCAGTGTCACGCAGGATGTCCCTTCCAAAAAACCCTCCCCAAACAGCACATGACGCAAAGAAAAAAAGAGGCGCAATGAGGTAGCTGACTGTGTGAGAAAGATAAGCGACCCTAGTGGCCGACACAAACACCGGGCCCATCTAGGAGTGGCACTGCAGTGTCACGCAGGATGTCCCTTCCAAAAAACCCTCCCCAAACAGCACATGACGCAAAGAAAAAAAGAGGCGCAATGAGGTAGCTGTGTGAGAAAGATAAGCGACCCTAGTGGCCGACACAAACACCGGGCCCATCTAGGAGTGGCACTGCAGTGTCACGCAGGATGTCCCTTCCAAAAAACCCTCCCCAAACAGCACATGACGCAAAGAAAAATAAAAGAAAAAAGAGGTGCAAGATGGAATTGTCCTTGGGCCCTTCCCACCCACCCTTATGTTGTATAAACAAAACAGGACATGCACACTTTAACCAACCCATCATTTCAGTGACAGGGTCTGCCACACGACTGTGACTGAAATGACGGGTTGGTTTGGACCCCCACCAAAAAAGAAGCAATTAATCTCTCCTTGCACAAACTGGCTCTACAGAGGCAAGATGTCCACCTCATCATCATCCTCCGATATATCACCGTGTACATCCCCCTCCTCACAGATTATCAATTCGTCCCAACTGGAATCCACCATGTCAGCTCCCTGTGTACTTTGTGGAGGCAATTGCTGCTGGTCAATGTCTCCGCGGAGGAATTGATTATAATTCATTTTAATGAACATCATCTTCTCCACATTTTCTGGATGTAACCTCGTACGCCGATTGCTGACAAGGTGAGCGGCGGCACTAAACACTCTTTCGGAGTACACACTTGTGGGAGGGCAACTTAGGTAGAATAAAGCCAGTTTGTGCAAGGGCCTCCAAATTGCCTCTTTTTCCTGCCAGTATAAGTACGGACTGTGTGACGTGCCTACTTGGATGCGGTCACTCATATAATCCTCCACCATTCTATCAATGGTGATAGAATCATATGCAGTGACAGTAGACGACATGTCCGTAATGGTTGTCAGGTCCTTCAGTCCGGACCAGATGTCAGCATCAGCAGTCGCTCCAGACTGCCCTGCATCACCGCCAGCGGGTGGGCTCGGAATTCTGAGCCTTTTCCTCGCACCCCCAGTTGCGGGAGAATGTGAAGGAGGAGATGTTGACAGGTCGCGTTCCGCTTGACTTGACAATTTTCTCACCAGCAGGTCTTTGAAACCCAGCAGACTTGTGTGCGCCGGAAAGAGAGATCCAAGGTAGGTTTTAAATCTAGGATCGAGCACGGTGGCCAAAATGTAGTGCTCTGATTTCAACAGATTGACCACCCGTGAATCCTTGTTAAGCGAATTAAGGGCTCCATCCACAAGTCCCACATGCCTAGCGGAATCGCTCTGTCTTAGCTCCTCCTTCAATGTCTCCAGCTTCTTCTGCAAAAGCCTGATGAGGGGAATGACCTGACTCAGGCTGGCAGTGTCTGAACTGACTTCACGTGTGGCAAGTTCAAAAGGTTGCAGAACCTTGCACAACGTTGAAATCATTCTCCACTGCGCTTGAGACAGGTGCATTCCACCTCCTATATCGTGGTCAGTTGTATAGGCTTGAATGGCCTTTTGCTGCTCCTCCAACCTCTGAAGCATATAGAGGGTTGAATTCCACCTCGTTACCACCTCCTGCTTCAGATGATGGCAGGGCAGGTTCAGGCGTTTTTGGTGGTGCTCCAGTCTTCTGTACGTGCTGCCTGTACGCCGAAAGTGTCCCGCAATTTTTCTGGCCACCGACAGCATCTCTTGCACGCCCCTGTCGTTTTTTAAAAAATTCTGCACCACCAAATTTAAGGTATGTGCAAAACATGGGACGTGCTGGAATTTGCCCAGATGTAATGCACGCACAATATTGCTGGCGTTGTCCGATGCCACAAATCCACAGGAGAGTCCAATTGGGGTAAGCCATTCCGCGATGATCTTCCTCAGTTGCCGTAAGAGGTTTTCAGCTGTGTGCGTATTCTGGAAACCGGTGATACAAAGCGTAGCCTGCCTAGGAACGAGTTGGCGTTTGCGAGATGCTGCTACTGGTGCCGCCGCTGCTGTTCTTGCGGCGGGAGTCCATACATCTACCCAGTGGGCTGTCACAGTCATATAGTCCTGACCCTGCCCTGCTCCACTTGTCCACATGTCCGTGGTTAAGTGGACATTGGGTACAGCTGCATTTTTTAGGACACTGGTGACTCTTTTTCTGAGGTCTGTGTACATTTTCGGTATCGCAACCCTAGAGAAATGGAACCTAGATGGTATTTGGTACCGGGGACACAGTACCTCCAACAAGTCTTTAGTTGGCTCTGCAGTAATGATGGATACCGGAACCACGTTTCTCACCACCCAGGATGTCAAGGCCTCAGTTATCCGCTTTGCAGTAGGATGACTGCTGTGATATTTAATCTTCCTCGCAAATGACTGTTGGACAGTCAATTGCTTGGTGGAAGTAGTAAAAGTGGTCTTACGACTTCCTCTCTGGGATGACCATCGACTCCCAGCAGCAACAACAGCAGCGCCAGCAGCAGTAGGCGTTACACGCAAGGATGCATCGGAGGAATCCCAGGCAGGAGAGGAATCGTCAGAATTGCCAGTGACATGGCCTGCAGGACTATTGGCATTCCTGGGGAAGGAGGAAATTGACACTGAGGGAGTTGGTGGGGTGGTTTGCGTGAGCTTGGTTACAAGAGGAAGGGATTTACTGGTCAGTGGAGTGCTTCCGCTGTCACCCAAAGTTTTTGAACTTGTCACTGACTTATTATGAATGCGCTGCAGGTGACGTATAAGGGAGGATGTTCCGAGGTGGTTAACGTCCTTACCCCTACTTATTACAGCTTGACAAAGGGAACACACGGCTTGACACCTGTTGTCCGCATTTCTGGTGAAATACCTCCACACCGAAGAGCTGATTTTTTTGGTATTTTCACCTGGCATGTCAACGGCCATATTCGTCCCACGGACAACAGGTGTCTCCCCGGGTGCCTGACTTAAACAAACCACCTCACCATCAGAATCCTCCTTGTCAATTTCCTCCCCAGCGCCAGCAACACCCATATCCTCCTCATCCTGGTGGACTTCAACACTGACATCTTCAATCTCACTATCAGGAACTGGACTGCGGGTGCTCCTTCCAGCACTTGCAGGGGGCGTGCAAATGGTGGAAGGCGCATGCTCTTCACATCCAGTGTTGGGAAGGTCAGGCATCGCAACCGACACAATTGGACTCTCCTTGTGGATTTGGGATTTCGAAGAACGCACAGTTCTTTGCTGTGCTTTTGCCAGCTTGAGTCGTTTCATTTTTCTAGCGAGAGGCTGAGTGCTTCCATCCTCATGTGAAGCTGAACCACTAGCCATGAACATAGGCCAGGGCCTCAGCCGTTCCTTGCCACTCCGTGTGGTAAATGGCATATTGGCAAGTTTACGCTTCTCCTCCGACAATTTTAGTTTAGGTTTTGGAGTCCTTTTTTTTCTGATATTTGGTGTTTTGGATTTGACATGCTCTGTACTATGACATTGGGCATCGGCCTTGGCAGACGACGTTGCTGGCATTTCATCGTCTCGGCCATGACTAGTGGCAGCAGCTTCAGCACGAGGTGGAAGTGGATCTTGATCTTTCCCTAATTTTGGAACCTCAACTTTTTTGTTCTCCATATTTTATAGGCAGAACTAAAAGGCACCTCAGGTAAACAATGGAGATGGATGGATTGGATACTAGTATACAATTATGGACGGACTGCCACGGTTAGGTGGTATAAAAAAACCACGGTTAGGTGGTATATATTATAATAATAATACAATTATGGATGGACGGACTGCCTGCCGACTGCCAACACAGAGGTAGCTACAGCCGTGAACTACCGCACTGTACACTGGTTGATAAAGAGATAGTAGTATACTCGTAACAACTAGTATGACACTATGACGACGGTATAAAGAAAGAAAAAAAAATACCACAGTTAGGTGGTATATATTATAATAATAATACAATTATGGATGGACGGACTGCCTGCCGACTGCCGACACAGAGGTAGCCACAGCCGTGAACTACCGCACTGTACACTGGTTGATAAAGAGATAGTAGTATACTCGTAACAACTAGTATGACACTATGACGACGGTATAAAGAATGAAAAAAAAACCACGGTTAGGTGGTATATATTATAATAATAATACAATTATGGATGGACGGACTGCCTGCCGACTGCCGACACAGAGGTAGCCACAGCCGTGAACTACCGCACTGTACACTGGTTGATAAAGAGATAGTAGTATACTCGTAACAACTAGTATGACACTATGACGACGGTATAAAGAATGAAAAAAAAACCACGGTTAGGTGGTATATATTATAATAATAATACAATTATGGATGGACGGACTGCCTGCCGACTGCCGACACAGAGGTAGCCACAGCCGTGAACTACCGCACTGTACACTGGTTGATAAAGAGATAGTAGTATACTCGTAACAACTAGTATGACACTATGACGACGGTATAAAGAAAGAAAAAAAAATACCACAGTTAGGTGGTATATATTATAATAATAATACAATTATGGATGGACGGACTGCCTGCCGACTGCCGACACAGAGGTAGCCACAGCCGTGAACTACCGCACTGTACACTGGTTGATAAAGAGATAGTAGTATACTCGTAACAACTAGTATGACACTATGACGACGGTATAAAGAATGAAAAAAAAACCACGGTTAGGTGGTATATATTATAATAATAATACAATTATGGATGGACGGACTGCCTGCCGACTGCCGACACAGAGGTAGCCACAGCCGTGAACTACCGCACTGTACACTGGTTGATAAAGAGATAGTAGTATACTCGTAACAACTAGTATGACACTATGACGACGGTATAAAGAAAGAAAAAAAAATACCACAGTTAGGTGGTATATATTATAATAATAATACAATTATGGATGGACGGACTGCCTGCCGACTGCCGACACAGAGGTAGCCACAGCCGTGAACTACCGCACTGTACACTGGTTGATAAAGAGATAGTAGTATACTCGTAACAACTAGTATGACACTATGACGACGGTATAAAGAATGAAAAAAAAACCACGGTTAGGTGGTATATATTATAATAATAATACAATTATGGATGGACGGACTGCCTGCCGACTGCCGACACAGAGGTAGCCACAGCCGTGAACTACCGCACTGTACACTGGTTGATAAAGAGATAGTAGTATACTCGTAACAACTAGTATGACACTATGACGACGGTATAAAGAATGAAAAAAAAACCACGGTTAGGTGGTATATATTATAATAATAATACAATTATGGATGGACGGACTGCCTGCCGACTGCCGACACAGAGGTAGCCACAGCCGTGAACTACCGCACTGTACACTGGTTGATAAAGAGATAGTAGTATACTCGTAACAACTAGTATGACACTATGACGACGGTATAAAGAAAGAAAAAAAAATACCACAGTTAGGTGGTATATATTATAATAATAATACAATTATGGATGGACGGACTGCCTGCCGACTGCCGACACAGAGGTAGCCACAGCCGTGAACTACCGCACTGTACACTGGTTGATAAAGAGATAGTAGTATACTCGTAACAACTAGTATGACACTATGACGACGGTATAAAGAATGAAAAAAAAACCACGGTTAGGTGGTATATATTATAATAATAATACAATTATGGATGGACGGACTGCCTGCCGACTGCCGACACAGAGGTAGCCACAGCCGTGAACTACCGCACTGTACACTGGTTGATAAAGAGATAGTAGTATACTCGTAACAACTAGTATGACACTATGACGACGGTATAAAGAAAGAAAAAAAAATACCACAGTTAGGTGGTATATATTATAATAATAATACAATTATGGATGGACGGACTGCCTGCCGACTGCCGACACAGAGGTAGCCACAGCCGTGAACTACCGCACTGTACACTGGTTGATAAAGAGATAGTAGTATACTCGTAACAACTAGTATGACACTATGACGACGGTATAAAGAATGAAAAAAAAACCACGGTTAGGTGGTATATATTATAATAATAATACAATTATGGATGGACGGACTGCCTGCCGACTGCCGACACAGAGGTAGCCACAGCCGTGAACTACCGCACTGTACACTGGTTGATAAAGAGATAGTAGTATACTCGTAACAACTAGTATGACACTATGACGACGGTATAAAGAATGAAAAAAAAACCACGGTTAGGTGGTATATATTATAATAATAATACAATTATGGATGGACGGACTGCCTGCCGACTGCCGACACAGAGGTAGCCACAGCCGTGAACTACCGCACTGTACACTGGTTGATAAAGAGATAGTAGTATACTCGTAACAACTAGTATGACACTATGACGACGGTATAAAGAATGAAAAAAAAAACCACGGTTAGGTGGTATATATTATAATAATAATACAATTATGGATGGACGGACTGCCTGCCGACTGCCGACACAGAGGTAGCCACAGCCGTGAACTACCGCACTGTACACTGGTTGATAAAGAGATAGTAGTATACTCGTAACAACTAGTATGACACTATGACGACGGTATAAAGAATGAAAAAAAAACCACGGTTAGGTGGTATATATTATAATAATAATACAATTATGGATGGACGGACTGCCTGCCGACTGCCGACACAGAGGTAGCCACAGCCGTGAACTACCGCACTGTACACTGGTTGATAAAGAGATAGTAGTATACTCGTAACAACTAGTATGACACTATGACGACGGTATAAAGAATGAAAAAAAAACCACGGTTAGGTGGTATATATTATAATAATAATACAATTATGGATGGACGGACTGCCTGCCGACTGCCGACACAGAGGTAGCCACAGCCGTGAACTACCGCACTGTACACTGGTTGATAAAGAGATAGTAGTATACTCGTAACAACTAGTATGACACTATGACGGTATAAAGAATGAAAAAAAAACCACGGTTAGGTGGTATATATTATAATAATAATACAATTATGGATGGACGGACTGCCTGCCGACTGCCGACACAGAGGTAGCCACAGCCGTGAACTACCGCACTGTACACTGGTTGATAAAGAGATAGTAGTATACTCGTAACAACTAGTATGACACTATGACGACGGTATAAAGAAAGAAAAAAAAATACCACGGTTAGGTGGTATATATTGTAATACAATTATGGATGGACGGACTGCCTGCCGAGTTCCGACTGCCGACACAGAGGTAGCCACAGCCGTGAACTACCGCACTGTACTGTGTCTGCTGCTAATATAGACTGGTTGATAAAGAGATAGTATACAATACATACAACAATATACTACTATACTGGTGGTCAGGCACTGGTCACCACTAGTCACACTGGCAGTGGCACTCCTGCAGCAAAAGTGTGCACTGTTTAATTTTAAATTAATATAATATTATGTACTCCTGGGGGCTCCTGCTATAACAACCTGCAGTGCTCCCCAGTCTCCCCCACAATTATTATAAGCTTTGCCTTTTATACATTGATGTGCAGCACACTGGGCTGAGCTGAGTGCACACAGACTGAGTCACACTGTGTGACTGGCTGCTGCTGTGTATCGTTTTTTTTCAGGCAGAGAACGGATATAGCAGAGAACGGATATATTATATTAAAATAAATAAAAGTTAACTAACAACAACTGCACTGGTCACTGTGGTAAACTCTGTCTGACTCTGCACAATCTCTCTCTCTCTTCTAATCTAATTTCTAATGGAGAGGACGCCAGCCACGTCCTCTCCCTATCAATCTCAATGCACGTGTGAAAATGGCGGCGACGCGCGGCTCCTTATATAGAATCCGAGTCTCGCGAGAATCCGACAGCGTCATGATGACGTTCGGGCGCGCTCGGGTTAACCGAGCAAGGCGGGAGGATCCGAGTCTGCTCGGACCCGTGAAAAAAAACATGAAGTTCGTGCGGGTTCGGTTTCAGAGAAACCGAACCCGCTCATCTCTAAGGGAGACCACATCTTTTCAGATGAACATGGGAGGGCGGAAGGCTGCCTAATACTGAAGCACCCTCAGACATTAAACCATATGCAACAACTATTGCAAGCATTCCTGGGGGAAGGTCTGCAGCAGACGGATTTGCATTCGGTGATGTCATCCAAGCAGTGGGCCAAAGTTGGCTGGAACCCTCATCTGTATATGAAAAGAGAAAAGGGGCATGTGGGGCATGGCGGTCTTTTGCGGCGCTTGGATAACCCCAAGTTTGCATTAAACACCCCCACCCTCCTTCGGTGTGGGGCTCATGTTGGCCATGCCCAAGCCCCTGAAGCATTCAAGCTGATTTCTTGCAGCAGCTGGGCACTGTAACAGCTTCAGAGCTGATCTACAAGACAAGTAAAAGGGTGTGGGCCCTGCAGCACCACCGGTAGTTTGCATACACACATATATAGGACAGCATCTCTTATATGCCCCAGGGTCAATAAAATAGTATCCTTGTCTAGGCTATCCATCCCCTCAGATAAGGCATTTGTCCATGCCGCTACAGCACTACACACCCAGGTCGACGCAATTGCCGGTCTGAGTAAGGTACCTGAATGTGTATAAATGGACTTCAGGGTAATCTCCTGTTTGCGGTCAGCACACTCTTTGAGGGTAGCCGTATCCTGGGACGGGAGGGCTACCTTCTTGGATAAGCGTGTTAATGCTTTGTCCACCCTAGGGGAGGATTCCCATCGTAACCTATCCGTTGATGGGAAAGGATACGCCATAAGAATCCTTTTGGAAATCTGCAGTCTTTTATCTGGAGATTTCCAAGCTTTTTCACATAACTCGTTCAGCTCGTGTGAGGGGGGAAAGGTTACCTCAGGCTTCTTTCCCTTGTACATATGTACCCTCTTGTCAGCGACAGGGGGTTACTCTGTGATGTGCAAAACATTTTTTATTGCCATAATCATAAATCGAATGGATTTTGCCAATTTTGGCTGTAACTTTGCATCATCGTAATCGACACTGGAGTCAGAATCCGTGTCGGTATCTGTGTCAACAAACTGGGATAGTGGGCGCTTATGAGACCCTGACAGTCCCTGCAACATAGGATCAGGCATGGGTTGAGACCCTGACTGTCCCAAAGCTTCTGCCTTGTCTAATCTTTTGTGCAATGAGTTTACACTAGCATTTAAAACATTCCACATATCCATCCAATCAGCTGTCGGCGGAGACACCACATTCATTTGCTCCCGCTCCTCTCTAATATAGCCTTCTTCCTCAGACATGTCGACACACGTGTACCGACACACCACACACACAGGGAATGCTTTTTCTGAAGACAGTTTCCCCACAAGGCCCTTTGGAGAGACAGAGAGGGAGTATGCCAGCACACACCCCAGCGCTATATAACCCAGGAATAAAACAGTAACTTAATGTTTGCCCAGTAGTGCTGCTGTATGTAATTTGCGAATTATGTGCCCCCCCCCCCTCTTTTCAACCCTCTTGTCTAACGTGGTATAAGCAGGGTAGAGTCCGGGGAGCTTCCTCTCAGCGGTGCTGTGGAGAAAAAATGGCGCTGGTGAGTGCTGAGGGAGAAGCCCCGCCCCCTCGGAGGCGGGCTTCTGTCCCGCTTAAACTGTAAAATTGGTGGGGGCTCATACATATATACAGTGCCCAGCTGTATATATGTTATATTTTTGCGAAAGAGGTTTATATTGCTGCCCAGGGCGCCCCCCCTGCGCCCTGCACCCTTACAGTGACCGGAGTATGTGAGGTGTATGGGAGCAAAGGCACACAGCTGCAGTGCTGTGCGTTACCTCAGTGAAGATCATGAAGTCTTCTGCCGCCTCTGAAGTCTTCTTTTCTTCTCATACTCACCCGGCTTCTATCTTCCGGCTCTGCGAGGGGGACGGAGGCGCGGCTCTGGGACGGACGGCGAGGGTGAGATCCTGCGTACCAATCCCTCTGGAGCTAATGGTGTCCAGTAGCCTAAGAAGCAGGACCTTGCAACTCAGAGAGTAGGGCTGCTTCTCTCCCCTCAGTCCCTCGATGAGGGAGTCTGTTGCCAGCAGTGCTCCCTGAAAATTAAAAACCTAACAAAATACTTTCTGTCAGAAAGCTCAGGAGAGCTCCTGAAAAGCACCCAGTCTCCACTGGGCACAGTATCAAACTGAGGTCTGGAGGAGGGGCATAGAGGGAGGAGCCAGTGCACACCTAGAACTAAAGTCTTTCTTAAAGTGCCCATGTCTCCTGCGGAGCCCGTCTATCCCCATGGTCCTTACGGAGTCCCCAGCATCCTCTAGGACTTTAGAGAAAATAGGATTTTAATACCTACTGGTAAATCCTTTTCTCTTAGTCCGTAGAGGATGCTGGGCACCCGTCCCAGTGCGTACTGTGTCTGCAGTTATTAAATGGCCCTTAACTCCAGAACATTTATGTGGAGACAACTTTCCTGACTTGACCATCTTCCTTGGATGTTTTCCCCCTGTGTGACCGCTCCCCAGCCTCGGAGGGTTGCATCCGTGGTCCCTAGGATCCCGTCCTGGATCCCAAACCATCGCCCCTCTAGGTGGTGAGAACTGTGCAGCCACCAATGGAGTGAGATTCTGGTCTTGGAAGACAGGATTATCCTCCGGTGCATGTGTAGGTGGGATCCGGACCACTTGTCCAACAGGTCCCACTGGAACACTCTGGCATGGAGCCTGCCAAACTGAATGGCCTCGTAGGCCGCAACCATCTTCCCCAGCAACCGAATGCATTGATGGATTAACACTCTTGCTGGTTTCAGAATTTGTTTGACCAGACTCTGGATCTCCAGAGCCATTCCACTAGAAGAAAACCTCTTCTGTGTCCAGTATCACTCCCAAAAACAACAACCGCGTCATTAGGACCAACTGCGATTTTGGCAAGTTTAGGAGCCAACCATGTTGTTAAAGAACTGTCAGGGAGAGTAGATGTTTTGCACCAACTGGTACCTGGATCTCGCCTTTATCAGGAGATCATCCAAGTACGGGATAATTGTGACTCCTTGCTTGCGAAGGAGAACCATCATTTCCGCCATCACCCTGGTGAAAATCCTCGGAGCCGTGGACAGACCAAACGGCAACGTCTGAAATTGGTAATGACAATCCTGAATTGCAAACCTCAGGTAGCTTGATGCAGTGGCTAAATGGGAACATGTAAGTAGGCATCCTTTATGTCTACCAAAACCAGGAAATCTCCTTTATCCCCCGGACTGGAGATCACTACCCTGAGAGATTCCATCTTGAAATTGAATTTCTTTAGGTAGAAATTAAGGGATTTCAGATTTAAGATTGGTCTGACTGAGCCGTCCGGCTTCGGGACCACGAAGAGGCTTGAATAAAAACCTTCTCCCTGCTGACTAAGGCTGATTTGAACAATCGGTGAGGGGGAACTTCTTGAAACCCCAGTTTGTACCCTTGGGACACTATTTGTAAAACCCACGAGTCCAGGTCCGAATGAATCCAGAACTGACTGAAGAGTTTTAGACGTGCCCCCCAGTGGTGGAACTAGCGAGCAGTGGGCCCATGTGCGACAAAATGGCTTGGGCCCCCCCCCCATCCCTTCCCATCCAAGTCCACCCCCTCACCCCTGAAGAGGATCTGGTTAGGGGGGCCTGCTCAGGGAAGTGGATACCTAGCAACAGTGCCGTAACTAGACATTTTAGCAGTGTGTGCAAGAAACGGCATTGGAGCCCCACCCCTGCATGCAAAACAGGGCCAGTGCGCGCCGTAGGCGCGCGCAAAAAAACATAGTGGCGTGGCTTCGTGGTTAAGGGGTGTGGCCACAAAATAATACCAATTCATAAAACGGTGCACAGTAGTCTCCATTATTCAAATTACGCCGCACAGTAGCACCACTACACCAGGTAGAGACCCTTTTACACCTTACGGCGGACAGATTCCTCTTTTTACACATTACAGCAGACAGCGTCCTCTTTTTACACATTACAGCAGACAGCGTCCCCTTTTTACACATTACGGCAGACAGCATCCCCCTTTTTTACACAACGGCAGACAGCGTGCCCTTGTTACACATAGCGGCAGACAGCGTACATTTTTTTCACATAACGGCAGACAGCCTGCCCTTGTTAAACATAGCGGCAGACAGCGTACACTTTTTACACATAACGGCAGACAGCCTGCCCTTGTTAAACATAGCGGCAGACAGCGTACACTTTTTTCACATAACAGCAGTCAGCCTGCCCTTGTTACACATAATGGCAGACATCGTACACTTTTTACACATTACAGCAGACAGCTTGCCCTTGTTACACATTACAGCAGACAGCTTGCCCTTGTTACACATTATGGCAGACAGCGTGCCCTTGTTACACATTACGGCAGACAGCATCCCCCTTGTTACACATTACGGCAGGCAGATTCCCCCTTGTTACACATTGCGGCAAGCAGATTCCCCCTTTTTACACATTGCGGCAAGCAGCTTCCCCCTTTTTACACATTGCGGCAGGCAGATTCCCCCTTTTTACACATTGCGGCAGGCAGTCCCCCTTTTTACACATAGCTGCAGGCAGATTCCCCCTTTTTACACATAGCGGCAGGCAGATTCCCCCTTTTTACACATTGCGGCAGGCAGTCCCCCTTTTTACACATAGCTGCAGGCAGATTCCCCCTTTTAACACATAGCTGCAGGCAGATTCCCCCCTTTTACACATAGCTGCAGGCAGATTCCCCCTTTTTACACATAGCTGCAGGCAGATTCCCCTTTTTACACATAGCGGCAGGCAGATTCCCCCTTTTTACACATAGCGGCAGGCAGATTCCCCCCTTTTACACATAGCTGCAGGCAGATTCCCCTTTTTACACATAGCGGCAGGCAGATTCCCCCTTTTTACACATAGCGGCAGGCAGATTCCCCCTTTTTACACATAGCGGCAGGCAGTCCCAACAAAGAAAGAAAGAGACGAAAGAAAGAAAGAAAGAAAGAAAGAAAGAAAGAAAGAAAGAAAGAAAGAAAGAAAGAAAGAAAGAAAGAAAGAAAGAAGAATTATACTTACCCTCTCCGCTGGCTCAGGCTTCTCGTGCAGCTTGACGATTCCCGGGCAGTAGAGAAGGAGGAGGAGGGAGGTGGAGGAGGGAGCCGCAGCAGCGCTGTCTTATTGGTGGAGGCGCTGCTGCTGCTGCCCCTCTGCTTCACTATAGGCTGTTCTCGGAAGACAGCCTATAGTGAAGCAGAGGGGCAGCAGCAGCAGCGCCTCCACCAGTAACAAAGCGCTGCTGCGGCTCCTTCCTTCACCTCCCTCCTCCTCCTCCTCCCGCCCGTGCCGCTGCTCCTCTCATCTCCAAGCGACCCTCCTCCCTCTTCGTGTGTTACAGAGGCGGCAGCGTGTCTGGTGCTGCGGCTGCTGCCCGTAGTGCCCTGGCCTGATCTGTTCGTTACGACGGGCGGGCGGCGGGAGTCGCAGGACGCAGACCTGACGGGAGCGCTGGTGTGCGGCTGCGGCATAATACAATGAGTCATTGTGACTCATTGTAATGCCGGCGGCTGTGGGCCCTTGAGTGCGGTGGGGCACCAGTGCAATGCACTGCCTGCCCTGCCAGTAGTTCCGCCCCTGGTGCCCCCCACTGGTGTGGGCTCCTGCAAGAGAGCCCCAGCGTCATGCAGTGGATTTGGCAGAAGCAGAGGACTCTGCTCCTGCGATCTTGAAGAGGCTTCTTGGAGTCAGCATCAGCATTCCCTTGGTGAATCCACAATGCCCTTCTATCCGAGACTGCCATGAAATTGGCCCGTGAGCACTTGTGCCCGGTGTAGGATTTTTAAATATGTGTAGTTTACTGTATGCAAGGGTTTAAAACCTTTTAGGAACTGAGATCTAAGGTGTATTACATGTAGTTTAAAAAAAACAAAAAAGGTTTATTTTATGGCAGTAGTTTCCAAACTGGGGTTCTTGCACTGGTAGCATAGTTTGGTGGTCCAGGACCAATTAAAATTATTTATACTTTATTAAATTGGCAAAACCATTCCCTCACAACATAACTGAACCTGAGGATGACATGCTATAAACACAATTTACTTAATTTTATATTTTTTTCTGAATTTCTCAATAAAAAAAACTTTGGCCTAGGGGTGCCGTGAAACAAATTTTGATACTATTTATTTATATAGTGCTCTTTCTCCAACAGGACTTGAGATATGGCTTCTGGAACTGAACACAGGATTCTAAATGTGGCTGTACCAAGGACCTATACAGTGGCATTACAGGTTGAGTATCCCTTATCCAAAATGCTTGGGACCAGAGGAATTTTGGATATCGGATTTTTCTGTATTTTGGAATAATTGCATACCATAACGAGATATTATGGTGATGGGACCTAAATCTAAGCACAGAATGCATTTATGTTTCATATATACCATATATACACAGCCTGAAGGTAATTTTAGCCAATATTTTTTATAACTTTGTGCATTAAACAAAGTGTGTGTACATTCACAGAATTCATTTATGTGTCATATACACCTTATACACACAGTCTGAAGTTCATTTAATACAATATTTTTAATAACTTTGAGTATTAAACAAAGTTTGTGTACACTGAGCCATCAAAAAACAAAGGTTTCACTATCTCAGTCTCACTCAAAAAAGTCCGTATTTCGGAATATTCCGTATTTCGGAATATTTGGATATGGGATACTCAACCTGTATTACTTTTTTCTGCTACTGGTTCTTTACCTAAGCATCTGACTTGCCTTTCCTATTGCTTTGTTACATTGCTCACCTGAAATAGTAATACTTAGATAGCTTTCCTCTTGCCATTATAATGCCCTTAATATTATAGTTAGCCTTTGTATTTTTGAGACGTGTATGATTTTGCATTTTTTGGCATTAAATGTTGCCATGTTCTTGACCATTCCTCTAGTCCAGGGGCGGAACTGCCAGAGACAACGGAGTCAGTTGCCGCCGGGCTCCAGCCCTAAAGGGGCTTCCTCCATTGCCCTCCGGCTGTTACGTGCCCTTCCTACTAAATAGACAAAGGCGCTACCAGCAGGGTCTCGCAGTTTGTACATTCCATGCCGTAACACCCTTCTTTCCACCTTTTTCAAGACCCAGCCCAGCAGCCTCGCCGCTGCCACCACCGCTAGCTGCAGCACTGCCAGCGGTGGGGTGCCCCTGCTTCTTCTCACACCACAGATAGCTGGGCAGCACTGCAACTGCCTGCCTGATTGCTCCGCCCCCTTCCGGCTCCCAAGCACCTCTGCTGCCCAGTGATCCAGGAGCCTGCTGCTAGGAAGAAGTGGCCGAGCTTCAGCAAGCGAGTCTGGACACTGGCGGAGGAAGCCATGATAACCAGATAATGGGGAGTGGAGAGCCAGTTCCAAGGTAATACTTTATACAGCTGGTTGAGATCCTGGTCGGTGGATATGGATTCCAAGAAAACCCTGGAGGTGCTTCCTTTCAAGGGAGACACTCTCTTTGGAGAAGACCTCAATAAGATTGTAGCTGATCTGGCTACTGCTAAAACAGCTTGCCTACCTAGTATGACTCCTACCACGCAGAAGGCTAAAAGTACTTTCCCTTGGCCCTTTCATCCTCAAGGTAAAGCGTACCCAAGGTCAGGCATACCCAAAGCAAGCTCATGCTTCCAGACCTGCCAAGCCCAGACTGAAGCAAGCCTGGGCTGCCCATCAGCCTGCTTCCAAAACGGACAAGCCTGCCGCATGACGGTGCAGGCCTCCCTCTGGGGGATCCCAGGGTGGGGGGCCCGACTTCTAGGTTTGGCATAATTCTAAGCTAGAGAATTCTGTTTGGAGCTTACCTTGTACTTTGTGAAGAAATAATCAGCATTGTGGCTGAGCAGATACATGTAGTGTGTGGCTGCAAACTGCATGGATCTGCTGCGTTGTAATGCTGATACTTTTTTTTTCAAAGTACCAATAGCTTCATATAATGTTCACAATTTTTATGCAGGATCAAATAGCTCAATAGGTAGGGTGTTTGATTCGAATTCAACAGGTTATAGGTTTGAATCCTGGGTATGGTAGTTTGAGATGTGTTATTTAATAAAGTATGTTGTTCTGACTGCCGGCATCCTATCACCTGGGATATCATACTAAATAAATGGAGTTGATCAATTTTTTTTTATTTTTTTTTATAAACTAGGGACAATTTCCAGATACTTTTCTTTATAACTGAGATTGCCCCCTGGAACTTCACATCAGTTGACAACTATGCATGAGTGGGCAGTGCTTGCTCTGGATCTGCCCACCCATTTATGTGCCGTCATAAAAGAAAGCACAACTGACAGTTATCCTGGGCGTACACTACACAATTATCTGTCAGGCTATCTATCCAGTCTGGATGGATGGAATGAAAATCTGGTAATGTATAGGAGCAAATGTCAATTAACCATTTGCTCCCAAACACTAGAAAAGTGGTCAAAAATGGTCATTACACAAATTGGTTAAACCCAAAATTTAACCAATTTGTTTAGGGGACCATTTTTGTCCATTTTCTAGTGTTTGAGAGTAAATCGTTGATGGTCATTTGCTCACATAGATAACCGGATTTCTATTCCAACCAGCCAGTGTTGGAGATATGGTCTGCCAGATTACATAATGCATACCAGAGCCATAACTAGACTTTTTGGTGCCCTGTGACAGATAATTATATGCCCCCCCCCTCCCCATTTTTGCAATATGGACAAAAGGCGCATGCCTTGTGGGGAAGGGGCATAACAAGATTGGTCTCAGAGAAAGCACATGAGATATGAAGATATATCTAGTATACTTGACACTCAATGGTTTGTGGTATTGCCGGGGTGCCCTCCTTAAATGCATATACAGTCACACATGGCGTGTTTGTGCAAATGGCATATCAGCAGTCAGCACTAACTGGTGACATGCCATTTGTACAAGTAAGCCATGTGTGACTAATATATAAACATACTTTATTAAATAACACCTCAAACTATCATACCCAGGATTCAAACCTATAACCTGTTGAATTCTAATCAAATACCCTACCCATTGAGCTACTTGATCCTGCATCTATTCAAACCTCCAAAAACAGATTCAGTTGCATTTTCCAGCGTGTTTTGTTTGCGCCTTTGCAAATGTCTTACATCGACAAACTTATTTAGTACTATTTTGCAAATAGGGTTACATTGTCGCAACATTGTGTTCCCTAATTGCTTGATTTTTTTAAATGCAACAATTGATAAAGACACCTGATAATTGCTCTGTGGAGTCTTATTTTGTGTCTACTTCTTATCTACATTTAATTCCCTACCTCTAATCAAGGCATTTTTAAATGCTGGGGGCTGCCAGGACGTGAGGCCTACCTAGACTTTAGATCTGAATTTGAATGTACTTGTGAACTAACTTAATTTTCTACTTCTAAATTCATTCCTAAATTCACTACTTACATTAATCCTGTAGTTGGGCATTTTGAGCCTTCAATTGTGGGCATTGTTTTGTGTCCAGACCAGCAGCTGGTGGTGTGCATTTGCTGGAAAGGCATCGAAGACCTCCGATATGCTGCATCTCCTGATGTGTGTCTCCCTCAAGTGGCTGTCAGCAAATGCATGATAGACACCCCATTCCAAGCTGATTGTGACATCACGGAACATGCATCATAGAACAGGCATGCTAGAATATGGGTCTTCAACCTGCGACCCTCCAGCTGCTGTGGAACTACATATACCAGCATGCCCTGCCTCAGTTTTAGCATACCTTAATAGCAAAACTGTGGCAGGGCATGCTGGGATGTGTAGTTTCACAGCAGCTGGAGAGCCACAGGATGAAGACCCATGTGCTAGAGCCAAGCCGCAGGTACATTGAATGCTAGCAAGCTGAATGTTTAAATCATTTTTGTTCCGCAGCATTCCAATGCGGAAGATTCCATGGAACCAGAGATTATTCCATTGAGAAGGACATGCTGCCTTGATGACTGCACTGTGCAAATTAAATCACGGAGCCAGTTGGCTTGTGGGTGGCTCTGGTGACTGGGTGGTTGGGTGGGCGGTGTGTCGGAGGTGGAGCACATGCAAATGAATGTGTATCATCCAGCTAGTGAGAGTGAAAACTCATGCAGGAGTGTGCCTGCTTGTCAGTGGGTTATGCACCTTGCCAGGCGTCAAATCTACATGGAGCAGCTGGATGGGACAAGAGCAGGTTTGCAAAATATAGATAGAAGAGCATATATGCTGGCGCATTCTCCATGATTGTGTCAGCTTATGTTTTGGTGCACTGCACTTTCCTTCACTAAGTTTTAGCCATTTTGGTTAAACGCAAGTGTAGTTGCTTCTCGCCCTTTTGGCTGTGATCTTGTATCGTGGTTGAAGAATCTGCTGGAGGGATTGTTTTCTTCATTGGCGAGAGACTGAAGATATTCCAGGATGGAAGGCTTGGGAACACTATCCGTTTTTCAGTTGTGGAAGAGTTGAAAGACCGGATTGGACTACATTCTATAGTAAAGGATATCTTTGTATTTATTAATCCTCCATTTATATGTGTCTGTCTTTCAATAAAGCTTCGGGCTTGTGATTCCTTCACCCTCTTACACTCCACACCCATAGCCTTATTAACTGTTGTATTATTGTATTGTTTAAATGTATAGTGCAGTTCATGATTTATAGTGTAGGCTGGCCTGTGCTGTAGTTCTTGAACTGTACTATACCGACAGCATTTGTATTGTGTTTTGGCTGTGCTGCAACACGGTACTTATGTGTGTAATGTTTATGTATGTTTTTTTGCTTCTTTATGTCAATAAAGACTGCTTTTTCAATCCAATATCTGAAAACAATCAATGTTTATCTTTGATGGCAATAGAAGTGGTATGATATTTGCTGCTTTTGAAAGGCAATATCTGATATGTCCCCTATCTGGGAACCATATATTAAATGGCTTTTCAGAAAAGGGAGATGGGAGAAGAGCTTTCAGTACTTGTAGGACCGATGCTCATTTCCTATTCTAGCCACCAAAAACAGATTCAGTTGCATTTTCCAGCGTGTTTTGGATGCGCCTTTGCAAATGTCTTACATCGACAAACTTATTTAGTACTATTTTGCAAATAGGGTTACATTGTTGCAACATTGTGTTCCCTAATTGCTTGATTTTTTAAATGCAACAATTGATAAAGACAGCTGATAACTGCTCTGTGGAGTCTTATTTTGTGTCTACTTCTTATCTACATTTAATTCTCTACCTCTAATCAAGGCATTTTTAAATGCTGGGGGCTGCCAGGACGTGAGGCCTACCTAGACTTTAGATCTGAATTTGAATGTACTTGTGAACTAACTTAATTTCCTACTTCTAAATTCATTCCTAAATCCACTACTTACATGAATCCTGTAGTTGGGCATTTTGGGACTTCGATTGTGGGCATTGTTTTGTGTCCACACCAGCAGCAGGTGGTGTGCATTTGCTGGAAAGGCATCGAAGACCTCCGATATGCTGCATCTCCTGATGTGTGTCTCCCTCAAGTGTCTGTCAGCAAATGCCTGCTAGACACCCCATTCCAAGCTGATTGTGACATCACGGTACATGCATCATAGAACAGGCATGCTAGAACATGGGTCTTCAACCTGCGACCCTCCAGCTGCTGTGGAACTACACATCCCAGCATGCCCTGCCTCAGTTTTAGCATACCTTAATAGCAAAACTGTGGCAGGGCATGCTGGGATGTGTAGTTTCACAGCAGCTGGAGGGCCACAGGATGAAGACCCATGTGCTAGAGCCAAGCCGCAGGTACATTGAATGCTAGCAAGCTGAATATTTAAATCCTTTTTGTTCCGCAGCATTCCAATGTGGAAGATTCCATGGAACCAGAGATCCTTCCATTGAGAAGGACATGCTGCCTGGATGACTACACTGTGCAAATTAAATCACGGAGCCAGTTGGTTTGTGGGTGGCTCTGGTGACTGGGTGGTTGGGTGGGTGGTGTGTCGGAGGTGGAGCACATGCAAATGATTGTGTATCATCCAGCTAGTGAGAGAGAAAACTCATGCAGGAGTGTGCCTGCTTGTCAGTGGGTTATGCACCTTGCCAGACGTCAAATCTACATAGAGCAGCTGGAGGGGACAAGAGCAGGTTTGCAAAATATAGATAGAAGAGCATATATGCTGGCACATTCTCCATGATTGTGTCAGCTTATGTTTTGGTGCACTGCACTTTCCTCCACTAAGTTTTAGCCATTTTTGTTAAGCTCAAGTGTAGTTGCTTCTTGGCCTTTTGGCTGTGATCTTGTATCGTGGTTGAAGGGTCTGCTGGAGGGAGGGATTGTTTTCTTCATTGGCGAAAGACCAAAGATATTCCAGGATGGAAGGCTTGGGAACACTATCCGTTTTTCAGTTGTGGAAGAGCACAGAGGTCGGATTGGACTACATTCTATAGTAAAGGATACCTTTCTATTTATTGCCCCTCCCCTTATATGTGTCTGTGTTACAATAAAGCTTCGGTCTTGTGATTCCCTCACCCTCTTACACTCCACACACATAGCCTTATTAACTGTTGTATTATTGTATAGTTTAAATGTATAGTGCAGTTCATGATTTATAGTGTAGGCTGGCCTGTGCTGTAGTTCTTGAACTGTACTATACCGACAGCATTTGTATTGTGTTTTGGCTGTGCTGCAACACAGTACTTATGTGTGTAATGTTTATGTATGTTTTTTTGCTTCTTTATGTCAATAAAGACTGCTTTTTCAATCCAATATCTGAAAACAATCAATGTTTATCTTTGATGGCAATAGAAGTGGTATGATATTTGCTGCTTTTGAAAGGCAATATCTGATATGTCCCCTATCTGGGAACCATATATTAAATGGCTTTTCAGAAAAGGAAGATGGTAGAAGAGCTTTCAGTACTTGTTGGACCGATGCACATTTCCTATTCTAGCCTCCAAAAACAGATTCAGTTGCATTTTCCAGTGTGTTTTAAATGCGCCTTTGCAAATGTCTTACATCGACAAACTTATTTAGTACTATTTTGCAAATAGGGTTACATTGTTGCAACATTGTGTTCCCTAATTGCTTGATTTTTTAAATGCAACAATTGATAAAGACACCTGATAACTGCTCTGTGGAGTCTTATTTTGCGTCTACTTCTTATCTACATTTAATTCCCTACCTCTAATCAAGGCATTTTTAAATGCTGGGGGCTGCCAGGACGTGAGGCCTACCTAGACTTTAGATCTGAATTTGAATGTACTTGTGAACTAACTTAATTTCCTACTTCTAAATTCATTCCTAAATTCACTACTTACATGAATCCTGTAGTTGGGCATTTTGGGACTTCGATTGTGGGCATTGTTTTGTGTCCAGACCAGCAGCAGGTGGTGTGCATTTGCTGGAAAGGCATCGAAGACCTCCGATATGCTGCATCTCCTGATGTGTGTCTACCTCAAGTGGCTGTCAGCAAATGCCTGCTAGATACCCCATTCCAAGCTGATTGTGACATCACGGAACATGCATCATAGAACAGGCATGCTAGAACATGGGTCTTCAACCTGCGACCCTCCAGCTGCTGTGGAACTACACATCCCAGCATGCCCTGCCTCAGTTTTAGCATACCTTAATAGCAAAACTGTGGCAGGGCATGCTGGGATGTGTAGTTTCACAGCAGCTGGAGGGCCACAGGATGAAGACCCATGTGCTAGAGCCAAGCCGCAGGTACATTGAATGCTAGCAAGCTGAATGTTTAAATCCTTTTTGTTCCGCAGCATTCCAATGCGGAAGATTCCATGGAACCAGAGATTATTCCATTGAGAAGGACATGCTGCCTGGATGACTGCACTGTGCAAATTAAGTCACGGAGCCAGTTGGCTTGTGGGTGGCTCTGGTGACTGGGTGGTTGGGTGGGCGGTGTGTCGGAGGTGGAGCACATGCAAATGAATGTGTATCATCCAGCTAGTGAGAGTGAAAACTCATGCAGGAGTGTGCCTGCTTGTCAGTGGGTTATGCACCTTGCCAGACGTCAAATCTACATGGAGCAGCTGGAGGGGACAAGAGCAGGTTTGCAAAATATAGATAGAAGAGCATATATGCTGGCGCATTCTCCATGATTGTGTCAGCTTATGTTTTGGTGCACTGCACTTTCCTCCACTAAGTTTTAGCTATTTTGGTTAAACAAAAGTGTAGTTGCTTCTCGCCCTTTTGGCTGTGATCTTGTATCGTGGTTGAAGAGTCTGCTGGAGGGATTGTTTTCTTCATTGGCGAGAGACTGAAGATATTCCAGGATGGAAGGCTTGGGATCACTATCCGTTTTTAAGTTGTGGAAGAGTTGAAAGACCGGATTGGACTACATTCTATAGTAAAGGATATCTTTGTATTTATTAATCCTCCCTTTATATGTGTCTGTCTTTCAATAAAGCTTCGGGCTTGTGATTCCCTCACCCTCTTACACTCCACACCCATAGCCTTATTAACTGTTGTATTATTGTATTGTTTAAATGTATAGTGCAGTTCATGATTTATAGTGTAGGCTGGCCTGTGCTGTAGTTCTTGAACTGTACTATACCGACAGCATTTGTATTGTGTTTTATCTGTGCTGCAACACAGTACTTATGTGTGTAATGTTTATGTATGTTTTTTTGCTTCTTTATGTCAATAAAGACTGCTTTTTCAATCCAATATCTGAAAACAATCAATGTTTATCTTTGATGGCAATAGAAGTGGTATGATATTTGCTGCTTTTGAAAGGCAATATCTGATATGTCCCCTATCTGGGAACCATATATTAAATGGCTTTTCAGAAAAGGGAGATGGTAGAAGAGCTTTCAGTACTTGTAGGACCGATGCACATTTCCTATTCTAGCCTCCAAAAACAGATTCAGTTGCATTTTCCAGCGTGTTTTGGATGCGCCTTTGCAAATGTCTTACATCGACAAACTTATTCAGTACTATTTTGCAAATAGGGTTACATTGTTGCAACATTGTGTTCCCTAATTGCTTGATTTTTTAAATGCAACAATTGATAAAGACACCTGATAACTGCTCTGTGGAGTCTTATTTTGTGTCTACTTTTTATCTACATTTAATTCTCTACCTCTAATCAAGGCATTTTTAAGTGCTGGGGGCTGCCAGGACGTGAGGCCTACCTAGACTTTAGATCTGAATTTGAATGTACTTGTGAACTAACTTAATTTCCTACTTCTAAATTCATTCCTAAATTCACTACTTACATGAATCCTGTAGTTGGGCATTTTGGGACTTCGATTGTGGGCATTGTTTTGTGTCCAGACCAGCAGCAGGTGGTGTGCATTTGCTGGAAAGGCATCGAAGACCTCCGATATGCTGCATCTCCTGATGTGTGTCTCCCTCAAGTGGCTGTCAGCAAATGCCTGCTAGACACCCCATTCCAAGCTGATTGTGACATCACGGTACATGCATCATAGAACAGGCATGCTAGAACATGGGTCTTCAACCTGCGACCCTCCAGCTGCTGTGGAACTACACATCCCAGCATGCCCTGCCTCAGTTTTAGCATACCTTAATAGCAAAACTGTGGCAGGGCATGCTGGGATGTGTAGTTTCACAGCAGCTGGAGGGCCACAGGATGAAGACCCATGTGCTAAAGCCAAGCCGCAGGTACATTGAATGCTAGCAAGCTGAATATTTAAATCCTTTTATTCCGCAGCATTCCAATGTGGAAGATTCCATGGAACCAGAGATCCTTCCATTGAGAAGGACATGCTGCCTGGATGACTACACTGTGCAAATTAAATCACGGAGCCAGTTGGCTTGTGGGTGGCTCTGGTCACTGGGTGGTTGGGTGGGTGGTGTGTCGGAGGTGGAGCACATGCAAATGATTGTGTATCATCCAGCTAGTGAGAGAGAAAACTCATGCAGGAGTGTGCCTGCTTGTCAGTGGGTTATGCACCTTTCCAGACGTCAAATCTACATGGAGCAGCTGGAGAGGACAAGAGCAGGTTTGCAAAATATAGACAGAAGAGCTCTCCAGCCTAGTTTGCTGTCTGTTTCCACTTCTCTTTTCTTGAGCCGCTCCCTTCTATGCCCTTGCGCACTATCCTGACTTCTCCCATCTGCTTACTTTGTGCCTTCCAACGCACAATGCGAACTACAGGTAGTGCTGCAGGGCCCACACCCTTTTACTTGCCATACAGAGCAGCTCTGGAGTTGTTACAGTGCCCAGCTTCTGCAAGAAATCAGCTTGAATGCTTCAGGGGCTGGGGCATAGCCAACATGAGCCCCGCACCGAAGGAGGGTGGAGGTGTTTAATGCAAACTATAGGTCATCCAAGCGCCGCAAAAGGCCGCCATGCCCTGCATGCCCCTTTTCTCTTTTCATATGCAGACGAGGGTTGAAGCCAACTTTGACCCACTGCTTGGATGACATCACCATATGCAAATCCATCTGCTGCAGGCCTTCCCCCAGGAATGCTTGCACTAGTTGTTGCATTTGGTTTGTTGTTTGGGGGTGCTTCAGTATTAGGCAGCCTTCTGCCCTCCCATGTTCATCTGAAAATATGTGTTCTCCCTGCAGTTGTTGTCCCCAGATGAGAGTTCCCTTGTGCTGCCTCAGTTGAATCTTCTTTACTTGACAGAGATGTGCCTGAGCATCGGCCCTCCCCAGCCCTATCCCAAATCATACTTATTTTGCATAGGAGATACCATGGTCATGAAGATTGTTCTCCCAGGGTGAGGTTCATTCATTGCATTCTGGGTATGCTGACCCCTGTGATTTCCCCAAATGTGGGAAACTTGACTGCATTATTTGTGGTAGTGGGGGACTGTGTTTGTGCTTTCCTCTGGTCAGCTCTGGTAAAAGTCAGATTTCTTTGTCTCAGATCTTCCTCTAGCCTTGTTCTTCTTTCGAGAGTTCCCTTGTGCTGCCTCAGTTGGATCTCCTTTACTTGACAGGGGGGTGCCCAAGCAGCGACCCTCCCCAGCTCTAGCCCAACTCCTACTTACCTGCCAGGTGAGATACTATGATCATGAAGGTGCTTCTCCCAGGGCAAGGCTCACCCATTGCACTCTGGGTGTGCTGCCCCTGTGATTTCCCCAAATGTGGGAAACTTGACTGCATAATTTGTGTTTCCACTGGTCGGCTTTCATATAATTCAGATCTCTTTGTCTCAGGTCTCTCTCCAGCCTAGTTTGCAGTCTGTTTCCACTTCTTTTTTTTTTGAGCCCCTCCCTTCTATACCCTTGTGCACTATCCTGACTTCTCCTCCTGTCTGCTTACTTTGTGCCTTCCAATGCACAATGCAAACTACAGGTAGTGCTGCAGGGCCCACAAACTTTTACTTGCATTACAGAGCAGCTCTGGAGCTGTTACAGTGCCAAGCTGCTGCAAGAAATCAGCTTGAATGCTTCAGGGGCTGGGGCATTGCCAACATGAGCCCCACACCGAAGGAGGGTGGGGGTGTTTAATGCGAACTAAGGGTCATCTAAGCGCCGCAAAAGGCCGCCATTCCCTGCATACCCCTTTTCTCTTTTCATATGCAGATGAGGGTTCCAGACAACTTTGGCCCACTGCTTGGATGACATCACTGTATGCAAATCCGTCTTCTGCAGACCTTCCCCCAGGAATGCTTGTACTAGTTGTTGCATTTGGTTTGTTGTTTGGGGGTGCTTCAGTATTAGGCAGCCTTCTGCCCTCCCATGTTCATCTGAAAATATGTGTTCTCCCTGCAGTTGTTGTCCCCAGATGAGAGTTCCCTTGTGCTGCCTCAGTTGAATCTCCTTTACTTGACAGAGATGTGCCTGAGCAGCGGCCCTCCCCAGCCCTATCCCAAATCATACTTATTTTGCATAGGAGATATCATGGTAATGAAGACTGTTATCCCAGGGTGAGGTTCATTCATTGCATTCTGGGTATGCTGACCCCTGTGATTTCCCCAAATGTGGGAAACTCGACTTCATTATTTGTGGTAGTGGGGGACTGTGTTTGTGCTTTCCTCTGGTCAGCTCTGGTAAAAGTCAGATTTCTTTGTCTCAGATCTTCCTCTAGCCTTGTTCTTCTTTCGAGAGTACCCTTGTGCTGACTCAGTTGGATCTCCTTCACTTGACAGGGAAGTGCCCGAGCAGCGACCCTACCCAGCTCTAGCCCAACTCCTACTTACCTGCCAGGTGAGATACTATGATCATGAAGGTGCTTCTCCCAGGGCAAGGCTCACCCATTGCACTCTGGGTGTGCTGCTCTTGCGATTTCCCCAAATGTGGGAAACTTGACTGCATAATTTGTGTTTCCCCTGGTCGGCTCTCGTATAATTCAGATCTCTTTGTCTCAGGTCTCTCTCCAGCCTAGTTTGCTGTCTGTTTCCACTTCTCTTTTCTTGAGCCGCTCCCTTCTATGCCCTTGCGCACTATTATGACCTCTCCTGTCTGCTTACTTTGTGCCTTCCAACGTCAATGCAAACTACAGGTAGTGCTGCAGGGCCCACACCCTTTTACATGCTTTACAGAGCAGCTCTGGAGCTGTTACAGTGCCCAGCTGCTGCAAGAAATCAGCTTGAATGCTTCAGGGGCTGGGGCATAGCCAACATGAGCACCACACCGAAGGAGGGTGGAGGTGTTTAATGTGAATTAGGGGTCATCCAAGCGCCGCAAAAGGCCGCCATGCCCTGCACATCCCTTTTTTCTTTTCATATGCAGACGAGGGTTGAAGCCAACTTTGACCCACTGCTTGGATGACATCACCATATGCAAATCCATCTGCTGCAGGCCTTCCCCCAGGAATGCTTGCACTAGTTGTTGCATTTGGTTTGTTGTTTGGGGGTGCTTCAGTATTAGGCAGCCTTCTGCCCTCCCATGTTCATCTGAAAATATGTGTTCTCCCTGCAGTTGTTGTCCCCAGATGAGAGTTCCCTTGTGCTGCCTCAGTTGAATCTCCTTTACTTGACAGAGATGTGCCTGAGCAGCGGCCCTCCCCAGCTCTATCCCAAATCATACTTATTTTGCATAGGAGATACCATGGTCATGAAGATTGTTCTCCCAGATTGAGGTTCATTCTTTGCATTCTGGGTATGCTGACCCCTGTGATTTCCCCAAATGTGGGAAACTTGACTGCATTATTTGTGGTAGTGGGGGACTGTGTTTGTGCTTTCCTCTGGTCAGCTCTGGTAAAAGTCAGATTTCTTTGTCTCAGATCTTCCTCTAGCCTTGTTCTTCTTTCGAGAGTTCCCTTGTGCTGCCTCAGTTGGATCTCCTTCACTTGACAGGGGGGTGCCCGAGCAGCGACCCTCCCCAGCTCTAGCCCAACTCCTACTTACCTGCCAGGTGAGATACTATGATCATGTAGGTGCTTCTCCCAGGGCAAGGCTCACCCATCGCACTCTGGGTGTGCTGCCCCTGTGATTTCCCCAAATGTGGGAAACTTGACTGCATAATTTGTGTTTCCCCTGGTCGGCTCTCGTATAATTCAGATGTCTTTGTCTCAGGTCTCTCTCCAGCCTAGTTTGCTGTCTGTTTCCACTTCTCTTTTCTTGAGCCGCTCCCTTCTATGCCCTTGCGCACTATCCTGACTTCTCCCGTCTGCTTACTTTGTGCCTTCCAACGCACAATGCGAACTACAGGTAGTGCTGCATGGCCCACACCCTTTTACTTGCCTTACAGAGCAGCTCTGGAGCTGTTACAGTGCCCAGCTGCTGCAAGAAATCAGCTTGAATGCTTCAGGGGCTGGGGCATAGCCAACATGAGCCCCACACCGAAGGAGGGTGGAGGTGTTTAATGCGAACTAGGGGTCATCCAAGCGCCGCAAAAGGCCGCCATGCCCTGCACGCCCCTCTTCTCTATTCATATGCAGATGAGGGTTGAAGCCAACTTTGACCCACTGCTTGGATGACATCACCATATGCAAATCCATCTGCTGCAGGCCTTCCCCCAGGAATGCTTGCACTAGTTGTTGCATTTGGTTTGTTGTTTGGGGGTGCTTCAGTATTAGGCAGCCTTCTGCCCTCCCATGTTCATCTGAAAATATGTGTTCTCCCTGCAGTTGTTGTCCCCAGATGAGAGTTCCCTTGTGCTGCCTCAGTTGAATCTCCTTTACTTGACAGAGATGTGCCTGAGCAGCGGCCCTCCCCAGCTCTATCCCAAATCATACTTATTTTGCATAGGAGATACCATGGTCATGAAGATTGTTTTCCCAGGGTGAGGTTCATTCATTGCATTCTGGGTATGCTGACCCCTGTGATTTCCCCAAATGTGGGAAACTGGACTGCATTATTTGTGGTAGTGAGGGACTGTGTTTGTGCTTTCCTCTGGTCAGCTCTGGTAAAAGTCAGATTTCTTTGTCTCAGATCTTCCTCTAGCCTTGTTCTTCTTTCGAGAGTTCCCTTGTGCTGCCTCAGTTGGATCTCCTTCACTTGACAGGGGGGTGCCCGAGCAGCGACCCTCCCCAGCTCTAGCCCAGCTCCTACTTACCTGCCAGGTGAGATACTATGATCATGAAGGTGCTTCTCCCAGGGCAAGGCTCACCCATTGCACTCTGGGTGTGCTGCTCCTGCGGTTTCCCCAAATGTTGGACACATGACTGCATAATTTGTGTTTCACCTGGTCGGCTCTCGTAAAATTCAGATCTCTTTGTCTCAGGTCTCTCTCCAGCCTAATTTGCAGTCTGTTTCCACTTCTCTTTTCTTGAGTTGCTCCCTTCTATGCCCTTGTGCACTATCCTGACTTCTCCTGTCTGCTTACTTTGTGCCTTCCAACGCACAATGCAAACTACAGGTAGTGCTGCAGGGCCCACACCCTTTTACTTGCCTTACAGAGCAGCTTTGGAGCTGTTACAGTGCCCAGCTGCTGCAAGAAATCAGCTTGAATGCTTCAGGGGCTGGGGCATAGCCATCATGAGCCCCACACCGAGGGAGCAACTCGAAAGAAGAACAAGGCTAGAGGAAGATCTGAGACAAAGAAATCTGACTTTTACCAGAGCTGACCAGAGGAAAGCACAAACACAGTCCCTCACTACCACAAATAATGCAGTCCAGTTTCCCACATTTGGGGAAATCACAGGGGTCAGCATACCCAGAATGCAATGAATGAACCTCACCCTGGGAGAACAATCTTCATGACCATGGTATCTCCTATGCAAAATAAGTATGATTTGGGGATAGAGCTGGGGAGGGCCGCTGCTCAGGCACATCTCTGTCAAGTAAAGGAGATTCAACTGAGGCAGCACAAGGGAACTCTCATCTGGGGACAACAACTGCAGGGAGAACACATATTTTCAGATGAACATGGGAGGGCAGAAGGCTGCCTAATACTGAAGCACCCCCAAACAACAAACCAAATGCAACAACTAGTGCAAGCATTCCTGGGGGAAGGCCTGCAGCAGATGGATTTGCATATGGTGATGTCATCCAAGCAGTGGGTCAAAGTTGGCTTCAACCCTCGTCTGCATATGAAAAGAAAAAAGGGATGTGCAGGGCATGGCGGCCTTTTGCGGCGCTTGGATGACCCCTAATTCACATTAAACACCTCCACCCTCCTTCGGTGTGGGGCTCATGTTGGCTATGCCCCAGCCCCTGAAGCATTCAAGCTGATTTCTTGCAGCAGCTGGGCACTGTAACAGCTCCAGAGCTGCTCTGTAAAGCATGTAAAAGGGTGTGGGCCCTGCAGCACTACCTGTAGTTTGCATTGACGTTGGAAGGCACAAAGTAAGCAGACAGGAGAGGTCATAATAGTGCGCAAGGGCATAGAAGGGAGCGGCTCAAGAAAAGAGAAGTGGAAACAGACAGCAAACTAGGCTGGAGAGAGACCTGAGACAAAGAGATCTGAATTATACGAGAGCCGACCAGGGGAAACACAAATTATGCAGTCAAGTTTCCCACATTTGGGGAAATCGCAAGAGCAGCACACCCAGAGTGCAATGGGTGAGCCTTGCCCTGGGAGAAGCACCTTCATGATCATAGTATCTCACCTGGCAGGTAAGTAGGAGTTGGGCTAGAGCTGGGTAGGGTCGCTGCTCGGGCACTTCCCTGTCAAGTGAAGGAGATCCAACTGAGTCAGCACAAGGGAACTCTCGAAAGAAGAACAAGGCTAGAGGAAGATCTGAGACAAAGAAATCTGACTTTTACCAGAGCTGACCAGAGGAAAGCACAAACACAGTCCCCCACTACCACAAATAATGCAGTCAAGTTTCCCACATTTGGGGAAATCACAGGGGTCAGCATACCCAGAATGCAATGAATGAACCTCACCCTGGGATAACAGTCTTCATTACCATGATATCTCCTATGCAAAATAAGTATGATTTGGGATAGGGCTGGGGAGGGCCGCTGCTCAGGCACATCTCTGTCAAGTAAAGGAGATTCAACTGAGGCAGCACAAGGGAACTCTCATCTGGGGACAACAACTGCAGGGAGAACACATATTTTCAGATGAACATGGGAGGGCAGAAGGCTGCCTAATACTGAAGCACCCCCAAACAACAAACCAAATGCAACAACTAGTACAAGCATTCCTGGGGGAAGGTCTGCAGAAGCCGGATTTGCATACAGTGATGTCATCCAAGCAGTGGGCCAAAGTTGGCTGGAACTCTCATCTGCATATGAAAAGAGAAAAGGGGTATGCAGGGAATGGCGGCCTTTTGCGGCGCTTGGATGACCCTTAGTTCGCATTAAACACCCCCACCCTCCTTCGGTGTGGGGCTCATGTTGGCAATGCCCCAGCCCCTGAAGCATTCAAGCTGATTTCTTGCAGCAGCTTGGCACTGTAACAGCTCCAGAGCTGCTCTGTAATGCAAGTAAAAGTTTGTGGGCCCTGCAGCACTACCTGTAGTTTGCATTGTGCATTGGAAGGCACAAAGTAAGCAGACAGGAGGAGAAGTCAGGATAGTGCACAAGGGTATAGAAGGGAGGGGCTAAAAAAAAAAGAAGTGGAAACAGACTGCAAACTAGGCTGGAGAGAGACCTGAGACAAAGAGATCTGAATTATATGAAAGCCGACCAGTGGAAACACAAATTATGCAGTCAAGTTTCCCACATTTGGGGAAATCGCAAGAGCAGCACACCCAGAGTGCAATGGGTGAGCCTTGCCCTGGGAGAAGCACCTTCATGATCATAGTATCTCACCTGGCAGGTAAGTAGGAGTTGGGCTAGAGCTGGGTAGGGTCGCTGCTCGGGCACTTCCCTGTCAAGTGAAGGAGATCCAACTGAGTCAGCACAAGGGAACTCTCGAAAGAAGAACAAGGCTAGAGGAAGATCTGAGACAAAGAAATCTGACTTTTACCAGAGCTGACCAGAGGAAAGCACAAACACAGTCCCCCACTACCACAAATAATGCAGTCAAGTTTCCCACATTTGGGGAAATCACAGGGGTCAGCATACCCAGAATGCAATGAATGAACCTCACCCTGGGATAACAGTCTTCATTACCATGATATCTCCTATGCAAAATAAGTATGATTTGGGATAGGGCTGGGGAGGGCCGCTGCTCAGGCACATCTCTGTCAAGTAAAGGAGATTCAACTGAGGCAGCACAAGGGAACTCTCATCTGGGAACAACAACTGCAGGGAGAACACATATTTTCAGATGAACATGGGAGGGCAGAAGGCTGCCTAATACTGAAGCACCCCCAAACAACAAACCAAATGCAACAACTAGTACAAGCATTCCTGGGGGAAGGTCTGCAGAAGCCGGATTTGCATACAGTGATGTCATCCAAGCAGTGGGCCAAAGTTGGCTGGAACCCTCATCTGCATATGAAAAGAGAAAAGGGGTATGCAGGGAATGGCGGCCTTTTGCGGCGCTTGGATGACCCTTAGTTCGCATTAAACACCCCCACC